>NC_068432.1:4042500-4295000 GCF_023373465.1 Oncorhynchus keta | reverse complement strand
ATGTGCTCTATGCAGTGGCAGACATAGGTATAGGTGACATGTGCAGCTGCCCAGGCAACTTACCGGGGACAAAAAATGTGCGCGTTCGGGTCAATTAACCCTGTCGGAGTGGGCGCCCTGATTCTAGTTTGTTAGGCAGGCTACTGCCTATGAAGGTCTCTGGGGAGGGGGTGGGGTAGGTTGACCCCAGGTCTCCCCACTGGAAGCCCGAGGTAGGGGGAATCTATCAAATCGCGCATCTTTAACTTTGTACAGTACAAATGCAATTAATAAAATCAGTCACACTACGAAATGCTACCAAATAAACCACAATTCATTCATAATACTGTGAATATATAGGTTCACAGACATATTGTTGCTGAAGGGGGGTTTCCTGGAAGCCATACAAGCTAGAACCGCCACTGGCTCTATGACTTCATCCATCGCAAGCTGAAAGGGTTCTGGAGGCACTTCCAACCTCATGATAGATAGTCTGATGGTTTCACATGTGGGACTGTTTGTCTGCTAGGAAAGTTTGAGTGCTCTGTAAGAAAGGGAAGACATGGATAACTGATAGGAGGAGACCTTGGCGCTTGACTCAGAGTAATTTATCTACTTTGTCTGTGCTACTCCAGCTAATTATGAACTTTTCCAGCTTTTGTATATCGAATAAACTGAAGGGATCACAAATCACAGCTAAAGCAAATCTAACAGGTCTGAAGCAGTACCTGTTTCAGTTTACTCTTTTTAATCATATCTCTCTCTCTCTCTCTCTCTCTTCCTCTCTCCCTCTCTCGCCCTCCCAGTGGTGACCTAAACGTGACTGGCAGTGCCCACTGCACCTTCAGCGTGGCCCAGAAGGCCATAGGGAAGGATGACTTCACTCAGATCCCTGAGGGTGTGAACGGAGTGGAGGAGAGGATGTCCCTCATCTGGGACAAGGCTGTGGTGAGGATGAGAGGATGGCTGGACAGCTATCTGCATGGCACGTGTCTTATCTCTCTCTTACTTTGGCTACGTCTCAAACGGCACTCTATTCCCTTTATCAGGCCCATATAGCTGTCATCAAGAGTAGTGCACTATACAGGGAATAGAGTGCCGTTAGCTTCACTACCTCTCACCGACCCTTTCTTTACCTTCCTCCCTCTAACCCTCTTAGCTACTCTCTAAGTACCCCACTCCTTAAAATTCATGCTGCACCGTGTCCACAGTTCACCGCGGTTTCTCCTTTCTCCTCTTCCCTAATCCATCTGGGAGTGTGGTTTTGTATTTCTATGAGTGCTCAGGTTTTCTATCGCTATCTCTGGATCTGTCCCCCCAGCCGTTCACCCTGCTTAGAACAGTATAGATCTCTTCTTTTTCTCATTCTCGTTCTTGCTCTTTCATGTGCAAACAGACTTTGGTTTGTATTTATGGACAGCTGTGTTATGAATCAAAAGTTCTGGTGCAGCTTTGCCTCTGAAACTCAGATGAATTATTCACACTTACGTCTCCCTTCAGGCAAAAACATATGGTCTCGGCACTAGCATTGACAGGAGTGTGTGTGTGTGTGTGTGTGTGTGTGTGTGTGTGTGTGTGTGTGTGTGTGTGTGTGTGTGTGTGTGTGTGTGTGTGTGTGTGTGTGTGTGTGTGTGTGTGTGCGCACACGCGTGTGTTCTTGTGTGAGACTACAAGAGTGCCACCGCCCACCAGTCAGCTGCAAAAGCATCTTTGTTTAGCTAGCATTTCACTGATAGCATTTCTTCTGGCTCACTCAGACCACCGGCAAGATGGACGAGAACATGTTTGTTGCCGTGACGAGCACCAACGCCGCCAAGATCCTGAACCTGTACCCCCGTAAAGGCCGGGTTGCCGTGGGCTCCGACGCCGACCTGGTCATCTGGGACTCGGACGCTGTCCGCACCATCACCGCCAAGACGCACAACTCGGTAAGAGGTCAAAGGTCTCACGGTCCCCAGAGGGAAAGTGTTTTTGCAACATCTGTCAAATACATAAAAACGTACAATGACAATTGACATGGACTACATAGGCAAATACATAAAGGGGTACACTGAATGAAAGGGACTGAACACGCCAAAGTCCAATAGTCCCTCATATAGGCAACATTTCAGCCACAATGTTCAATGAGCTTAAAGTCCATTTCACTTTTCATTGTAGCAGTCAGCACTTATCAAGGACATTCAGGTCACTGTGGTTAAACAGGACATGTGGTTAAACAGGACATGTGGTTTAAGAGGACATGGAGGAGGTGTCTTTGACTTCGACTACCACAGATGTTCTGGCAAACATTATAGCAGGCCTGCTGAGCTCTGGCTGGTGGTCATTGTGGACATTCAGTTCTGGTCTGAGATCTGCGTAGCTGCAAAGGTAACATAGTTTTCCAGAGGAGTGTGAGACAGCGAGAGAACGAGAGAGAAAGAGAGAGAAAAGCACTGGCCTGCTTCCAGTGACAGTTCAGTTCCTCCTAAAATAACTCCCTGTAGACGTCCACGGCTACTAAAGCACACACCATTGGCCCTCACTATCCGCCTTTACTGCTGCCGGAGAGAGATCTCTTACAATGCAGGGGTTGATGAATGCGGCCGAGGAGAGAGAGATGTTACTGTTGTAGGAAAACAAAGCAATGTTTTGCCCTTCTTCTTAGCCATACACCTCTCAAAGGCAATACTTCACTATTTTTGAGGGGGGGGAATCATGTTCATTTTTCAAATAATTGGCTTTGAGGTCGTTTTTATGTTATCCATTGCTGTGAGCAGCCACCACTGTGTGTTGTTCAGCGAGAAAAGAGCTCGTCTCTCTTGTCCCTCATCCCTAATCACAAGGACAGGAAGTGATGCGTGGATCACACAGGAGTCCAGAGAATACAGAGCAGTACAGGGTTAAACAGAGGATGTGTCCACTCAGGAAATCAAGCCTTCTGCACTTCCTCCTGCAGGCACAGAGAGTGAGGGAACGAGAGACAGACCTAAGAGAAAAGCAGCGGAGTCCGATGAAGAGGTATGGAAAGAAAGAAAAACAGAGAGAGAGAGAGAGAGAGAGAGAACGAAAAAAAGAGAGGGAGAGAAAGAAAGAGCTGGGAAAAAGATTGGACATGTTTTCAGTGACTTTCCCATTTGTAGAAAAGATACAACGAGACCAAAGGTTCTTACAGAATGATGTCACCTTCTCATTTCCTGTGTGTAGCCCCTCCAGAAAACAGAACTGCACACAAGAACACATAACATAAGAACAGTGGCTCCTGTCCATGTTTATAATAGTGATCTATTGTACACAGTAGTTCAGTGCTTTATACCATTATATCTGTGTATCCCTCCCTCCTTAGTAAATACAAGTATCCTTAGTTATCTGAAATGTTTTGATCTGGTTAGCTTTGTTTATGTTGTTGCACAGAGAGCCAGGCCATGACATCATACTTGGCAGGCCTTATGTCCTGTCCTGGGCTGAATCTGGAACACGCTAAAACACCAGGGCCGTGTGCACAGGAACAAACTGACAATGGGGGCAACAGATCGCAAACCACTATGTACAGGGAGAGACAGAACGATAGATGGAGGAAGAGAGTTTAGTGGCAGGAGAATACAGGGAGGGAAATGGATCAGGTAGAACAAGCCAGAGTTAAAGAGAGTAGGAAAAAAGTGGGAGAGGAGAAGTGAGACCGAGAGAAGAAAAGAGAGAAAGTGCTAGAAAGAGAGAGAACGGGTAGAGAGAGTGATGCTTGGATTCATTAGCCCCAGCTGTGCGATGGCAGCTGTTTGTCTTTGTATGCCAAATAGAGGAGTATGAGAAACAGGCTGACTGGATGATGAGGAATGAAGAGGAGGAGGAGCAGGAGGGTTATTTCTCTCTCTTCTCACACAGATGTTGTTAATTAAGGCAGAACCATGGTCTCATCTCTACAGAGACGGCCTGCCCAGCCGCCTGCCAACCCGCCAGCCAACCCGCCTCCTCTTTTCCCCTGTCCTCCCAGCCAAACTGGGCCTGTGTGTCCATGACTCCACTCATCTCTGCCTCAATAGGCTCTCTGTCTCAAAACAAATTGACAAACAAACAAACCAAAACAACGGCAAAGTCTTCTCATGTTTTGTTGATTTCAAAAAAGCTTTTGACGTAATTTGGCATGAAGGTCTGCTATACAAACGGATGGAAGGTGGTGTTGGGGGAAAAACATACAACGTTATAAAATCCATGTACACAAACAAGAAGTGTGCAGTTAAAATTGGCAAAAAACACACACATTTCTTTCCACATGGCTGTGGGGTGAGACAGGGATGCAGCTTAAGCCCCACCATCTTCAATATACAGCGGGGCAAAAAAAGTATTTAGTCAGCCACCAAATGTGCAAGTTCTCCCACTTAAAAAGATGAGAGAGGCCTGTCATTTTCATCATAGGTACACTTCAACTATGACAGACAAAATTAAAATCACATTGTAGGATTTTTAATGAATTTATTTGCAAATTATGGTGGAAAATAAGTATTTCGTGAATAACAAAAGTTTATCTCAATACTTTATTAAATACCCTTTGTTGGCAATTACAGAGGTCAAATGGATTTCAACTCCCTCCAAAGATTTTCTATGGGGTTGAGATCTGGAGACTGGCTAGGCCACTCCAGGACCTTGAAATGCTTCTTACAAAGCCACTCCTTCATTTCCCGGGCGGTGTGTTTGGGATCATTGTCATGCTGAAAGACCCAGCCACGTTTCATCTTCAATGCCCTTGCTGATGGAACGAGGTTTTCACTCAAAATCTCACGATACATGCCCCCATTCATTCTTTCCTTTACACGGATCAGTCGTCCTGTCCCCTTTGCAGAAAAACAGCCCCAAAGGATGATGTTTCCACCCCCATGTTTCACAGTAGGTATGGTGTTCTTTGGATGCAACTCAGCATTCTTTGTCCACCAAACACGACGAGTTGAGTTTTTACCAAAAAAGTTATATTTTGGTTTCATCTGACCATATGACATTCTCCCAATCGTCTTCTGGATCATCCAAATGCTCTCTAGCACACTTCACATGGGCCTGGACATGTACTGGCTTAAGCAGGGGGACACATCTGGCACTGCAGGATTTGAGTCCCTGGCTGCGTAGTGTGTTACTGATGGTAGGCTTTGTTACTTTGGTCCCAACTCTCTGCAGGTCATTCACTAGGTACCCCCATGTGGTTCTGGGATTTTTGCTCACCGTTCTTGTGATCATTTTGACCCCACGGGGTGAGATCTTGCGTGGAGCCCGAGATCGAGGGAGATTATCAGTGGTCTTGTATGTCTTCCATTTCCCAATAATTGCTCCCACAGTTGATTTCTTCAAACCAAGCTGCTTACCTACTGCAGATTCAGTCTTCCCAGGCTGGTGCAGGTCTAAAATGTTGTTTCTGGTGTCCTTTGACAGCTCTTTGGTCTTGGCCATAGTGGAGTTTGGAGTGTGACTGTTTGAGGTTGTGGACAGGTGTCTTTTATACTGATAACAAGTTCAAACAGGTGCCATTAATACAGGTAACGATTGGAGGACAGAGGAGCCAGTCTGTGAGAGCCAGAAATCTTGCTTGTTTGTAGGTGACCAAATACTTATTTTCCACCATAATTTGCAAATAAATTCATAAAAAATCCTACAATGTGATTTTCTCATTTGTTTTCCCTCATTTTGTCTGTCATAGTTGAAGTTTACCTATGATGAAAATTACAGGCCTCTCTCATCTTTTTAAGTGGGAGAACTAGCACAATTGGTGGCTGGCTAAATACTTTTTTGCCCCACTGTATATATCAACGAATTGGCGAGGGCACTAGAACAGTCTGCAGTACCCGGCCTCCTCCTACTAGAATCAAATATCTACTGTTTGCTGATGATCTGGTGCTTCTGTCCCCAACCAATGAGGGCTTACAGCAGCACCTAGCTCTTTTGCAAAGATTCTGTCGGAACTGAGTCTGACAAAGCTGTGAACGAGCTTCGTGACAAGGCAAGAACGGCCTTCTATGCTATCAAAAAGAAAACATTTGACATACCAATTAGGATCTGGGTAAAAAATACTTGAATTAGTTATACAACCCATTGCCATTTGTGGTTGTGAGGTCTGGGGTCTGCTCAACAGCCAAGAATTCACAAAATGGGACAAACACCAAATTGAGACTCTGCACGGAGAATTCTGCAAAAATATCATCCGTGTACAACGTAAACACCAAATGATGCAGAGCCGAATTAGGCCGATACCTTCTAATGATCAAAATCCAGAAAAGAGACGTTAAATTCTACAACCACACAAAAGAAAGCGATTCCCAAACCTTCAATAAAAAAACGGTCACCTACAGAGAGATGAACCTGGAGAAGAGTCCCCTAAGCAAGCTGGTCCTGGGGCTCTGTTCACAAACACAAACAGACCCCACAGAATCCCAGGACAGCAACACAATTAGACTCAACCAAATCATAAGAAAACAAAAAGATTATTACTTGACACATTGGAATGAATTAACAAACAAAAAAGGGTGAACTAGAATGTTATTTGGCTCTAAATAGAGAGGACACAGTGGCAGAATACCTGACCACTGTGACTGACCCAAACTTAAGGAAAGCTTTGACTATGTACAGACTCAGTGAGCATAGCCTTGCTATTGAGAAAGGCCACCGTAGGCAGACCTGGCTCTCAAGAGAAGACCGGCTATGTGCACACTGCCCACAAAATGAGGTGGGAACTGAGCTGCACTTCCTAACCTCTTACACAGATCCACACAGAATTTGAAAACAAACCCCATTTTGATAAACTCCCATATCTACTGGGTGAAATACCACAGTGTGCCATCACAGCAGCAAGATTTGTGGACTGTTGACACAAGAAAAGGGCAGTGAAGAACAAACACCATTGTAAATACAACCCATATTTACGTTTATTTATTTTCCCTGTTGTACTTGAACTATTTGCACATAATATGACATTTGAAATGTCTTTATTCTTTTGGAACTTTTGTGATTGTAATGTTTAATGTTCATTTTTTATTGTTTATTTCACTTTTGTTTACTTTATAGTTCACTTCCTTTGGAAATGTTAACATATGTTTCCCATGCCAATAAGAGGCTTACATTGAATTAAATTGAAATTGAATGGCCTCTCATCAGACCAGTTTAATGAGCAAAACATCCAAGTCTGATTAGCGTTAGTGGAATTTGCCATCTCTATCGGAATTAGCCTGTCGGCTCATAACGTGGTGCGTAGCCATGAGGTCATGCGTTTCAGAGTCCCGGTTTATTTTGCCGTACTTGACCATCTCAGTCCACAAAGACACACTGACGTAAACTCTCCGGCTCCATTTGCTTCAGACGAGTGACTAATGTCAGACGGCAGAAAACTGGGAATAGTTGCGTTTACGTTGGAGCCGGTTGCTTCTGCACCGCTGTACTGTCAATTCCTCAGTTTGGTAACTCCCGAGAGAGACGTCCTGCAGCTGCTCATCACTCGTATTACTGGGTTGTGTTGTGAATGGCTAAAGTTAGGTCATCTCTACATTAAGGCAGCATAACGGACTGTACTAACTGGGGTGCAACGGGGGGAGCAGGCTTGATAAATCTAAAGTGTTTGCTGTTGTGATTTTGTCCTCTTTTGTTGGCCCAACACCACTGATCATAGACATACAATATCAAGTTGAAGTATAATGTGTGTCTGTGTGTGTGTGTGTGTGTGTGTGTGTGTGTGTGTGTGTGTGTGTGTGTGTGCGTGCGGGCGCGTATCTGTGTTTGTGTCTGTTTGTGTGTTTTCCAGGCTGCTGAGTTCAACGTGTTTGAGGGCATGGAGCTGCGTGGTGCCCCGTCGGTGGTGATTTGCCAGGGGAAGCTGGTGCTGGAGGATGGGAACCTGCACGCCATCCCTGGGGTCGGTCGCTTCATCCCATGCACCCCCTTCCCAGACTTTGCCTACAAGCGCATCAAGGCCAGGAAGCAGGTAAAAGATGCTAGCCTCTCTCTCCTTACTCCTGTCTAGTCAGAATCTACTGTACTCCAAGGCTGTGTTGACACAGGAATCCCAATTCTGATCTTTTGACCAATTAAAATATCAGAATTGGGCTGCCTGTGTAGACACAGCCTAAATCTGTCTCCCCTTTATAAAAGTATTAAACAATATACAAGTATTTCCAATAAACATATTCCCAACTCTTCAGTTCTGTCTTAGAATATGTTTTATGCGGATTGTTTGTTACATGCCAGAGTGTTGCTCTGTGACACTGAGCCAAGGTAAAGGACTGTGAGGACTGTGAGGTATGTGAGGCAGTGGAGGCTGCTGAGGGGAGGACGGATCATAATAATGGCTGGAATTGAGTGAAAGGAATGGTATCAACACATGAATAAAAGATGCATCTCCTTGATACCGTACCATTAACTCCATTCCGGGACATTATCATGAGCCGTTCCTCCCCTCAGCAGCCTCCACTGATATGAGGTGCGTGAAGTACAGTATTTGAAGACTGCAAGGTCTGTGAGGTCCGCGAGTTGCGGACATCTGGAAGTGTTTTCTCAGTGGTTAGGGATTAATCAGGACTAATCTGATGTAGAGCTGAGATGGGCCATCCAGAACCCACAAACATGGAAGATGTCAGTGCGGCTTTACTTTCAAGGCGGTTTAGCTTTACGCGAATGCATACTGCTGCTGTGGCTCAGCCTATGCCACACATCATCAGACATGCCATCAATCTCAATGTACATACTGAAATGGTAATCCCAAAGCAGTGTGTTCAATGGAGACAGACTGCACTTATATTTCTCAGCTGTTTTCACACCAACCCGTACCGCAATCTCTATTGCACTCCACACTGCCCTTTCCCACTTGGACAAAAGGAACACCTATGTGAGAATGCTGGTCATTGACTACAGCTCAGCGTTCAACACCATAGTGCCCACAAAGCTCATCACTAAGCTAAGGACCCTGGGACAAAACACCTCCCTCTGCAACTGGATCCTGGACTTCCTGACGGGCCGCCCCCAGGTGATAAGGGTAGGTAACAACACATCTGCCACGCTGGTCCTCAACATGGGGGCCCCTCAGGGGTGCGTGCTTAGTCCCCTCCTGTACTCCCTGTTCACCCACATCTGCGTGGCCAAGCACGACTCCAACACCATCGTTAAGTTTGCTGACGACACAATGATGGTATGCCTGATCACCGATAATGATGAGACAGCCGATAGGGGGGGATCAGAGACCTGGCAGTGTGGTGCCAGGACAACAACCTCTCCCTCAATGTGAGCAAGACAAAGGAGCTGATCGTGGACTATAGGAAAAGGAAGGCCGAACAGGCCCCCATTCACGTCGATGGGGCTGTACTAGAGCGGGTCTAGAGTTTCATGTTCCTTGGTGTCCACATCACCAACAAACTATCATGGTCCAAACACACCAAGACAGTCATGAAGACTGCACGACAACACCTTTTACCCCTCAGGAGACTGAAAAGTTTGTTGCCACACGGGAAGCGGAAGCGGAGCGTCAAGTCTAGGTCCGAAAGGCTCCTTAACAGCTTCTTCCCCCAAGCCATAAGACAGCTGAACAATTAATCAAATGGCCACCCAGGCTATTTACATTGAACCCCCTGTACCCCCGCACACTGACTCAGTACTGTCATTCCCTTTATATATTCCCTCGTTATTGTTCTTTTATTGTGTTACTTTTATTTTATTTTTTACTTAAGTTTATTTGGTAAATATTTTCTTAATTCTATTTCTTGAACTGCATTGTTGGTTAAGGGCTTGTAAGTAAGCATTTCATGAATACACCTGTTGTATTCGGCGCATGTGACAAATAACATTTGATTTGATTGAGTACACAAAGGATGTCTGTCCTCTCGGGCAGTCGCGCTGGTGTCAGCTATAACAGCAATACATTATGGGCTGGATGCATGTCTGTCTGTCTGTGTCTAGGAGGGGGCATAATAGGAGGTCTATCTCCCCAATTGGAAGGCACAAGATAAAAATAGCGTTCAGAGTGTGTAACGCAGATGGGAATTGCCAGAAAATGCAGTAATGGCGTCTTAACTACCTCTCTGGGTGATCTCACATATCCTTTTGATGTAGGTCCTGGAGAATGGGGGGGATGGAACGGGGGGATGGGGATGTTTGAGAGAGAAGTATTACGTCAGACTTGAGGGTTCATCTCAGGGGCGTTGGCTGTTGGCTGTATACTGTAACGACTGACTGCCTATTGTAGCAGGGATACGATGTGTCCATAGGAGTACTCCTGTTACTGGTGTTGGTGGATACTCAACTTTTTGACCAGAATATAGAGAGGTTTCTTTGGTGAGACCTCTTGTATTAATTCAATGTTGATCTTGGTGGCAGTTAGTGTTTTCTGATGCTGCTACATTCTTCGGGGGAAAAAAAGGTTCCACCTAGAACCTGACAGGGTTCTTTGGCTGTTCCCAATCCTTTAAAGAACCTTTTTTGGTTCCAAGTTAATCCCTTTTGAGTTTCATGTAGAACCCTCTCCACAGAGGGTTCTACATTGAACCAAAAATGGTTCTCTCTGGAACCAAAAAGGGTTATCCTATGGGGACAGCCGAAGAACCTTTTTGGAACTATTTTTTCTAAGATTGTAGCTCAGCTTCCAGGAATGCCTTAGTCACATAATCCTAGGACAGAGGACAGAAGCTTGCATGTCAAATAAGAACACAGTGTCTCAGTCTGCAGTGCGTCTGTCTGTCAGTAAATCTGGAAGTGCTTTCCTTCGGAAAACACCGGGTGAAATATACATTTTTATTCAGGCACAACGCATTCTACAAACAAACCCATGAATCAAATTATAAACAGTCATTGTCTTGGAGAACTGTTGTAAAGTTACCAACAGAAATTATACCCTATTCATCTCTCTTTCTCTCCTTCTTTATCTCGATCCCTCCTTCTTCCTCTCTCTTTCTCTTCCTCTTCACCCCCACCCCCACCCCTCTCCTTCTCCCCCCTCCCCCCTCTCTCTCAGCTGGCCGTCCTGCGGGCAGTGCCCAGGGGCATGTATGATGGCCCCGTGTCTGACTTCTCGCCCATGTCCCGTGGCGGTACCCCCTCAGCGTCTGCCCGCACCTCCCCCACCAAGCAGCCCGTGAGGAACCTCCACCACTCTGCCTTTAGCTTAGCAGGTAACCCTGCACAACGCGGTGAGCTTCAGCAACCTTTTCATTTACCCATCTGTCTTCCGATACCTTACCGTCATAGGAAGTACCAGGAACCCGACACGCACACTCAACAACAGTCCACATTGACACATTACAATGCAATTCACGCTTGATCTGTTGCGATGGTCGACTTTGCCATTTGTCTGCGGAATATTAAATAGCCTTCAGGTGAAATCTGACATTTTACCATAATCACATTTTCTGCCTTCATGATTTGTTTGAGGTAACAAATGCACACAGCACAAGACATTTGCCCTCCAGCCATCGTGGTACTTCCAGACAGTGCTCTATATCTTTCCTCAAGTCTTTTTGTTATCTTTTTTTGTGTTTATTTTTTTTACATTGATTGATTTCATTCATTTCAGCTTGATGCAGCTTTGTCTTGGCTCTCTCTCTCTCTCTCTCTCTCTCTCTCTCTCTCTCTCTCTCTCTCTCTCTCTCTCTCTCTCTCTCTCTCTCTCTCTCTCTCTCTCTCTCTCTCTCTCTCTCTCCCTCTCCCTCTCCCTCTCCCTCTCCCTCTCCCCCTCCCTCTGTGTGCATCTTAATTCAACTACAGTGTGTTCTAAGATTTCAGTCCAGACATCTGGCGTCTCACTTTCGTAGTTGTTGTCTGTTTAATGAAGCTCATCTAATGAGCGGGTAGAATGAGGCTGATGATGATTTATGCATCTGAAGTTCATTCACATAACCAATAGCAGAGTTTAGTTGAGTGTTGAGTGACAGTGCGATTACATACATCTGCAACCTCTTTTCAAAGTACAACCGTTGAGGGAGGAGCCAAATAAACAATAGTTCAACAGGAATACTTTATGTGTGATGCACTGATGCAGGAGGAGGGAGGGTGACCTGCATTGGAAAGTATTTCACTGTGGGGTTTTATTCCATTCATCCCCATCGTTCCCAGAGAGCCAGAGAGCCTGCTTTCCTTTCCTAGGCTGTGTGTTTATAAACCAGACCTGGCCCATTCTCTCCTTCTGGCATCCAAGATAATCCCCTGTTCGAATACTAGCCACTCACTCTGGGAATAAATACCCTTCTCATCCACATCCAGTACATGCAAAAGCACATACACATATATGTGCACACACACACACACACACACACACACACACACACACACACACACACACACACACACACACACACACACACACACACACACACACACACACAAACGTAACACACACATTGTGCGCGTACACACAGGCGCAAACACGCGCACACTCACAGGACTCTGCAGAATAGGGCTTCATCTCACCAGCCACAGGGTTGATATACTGCTCTGTCTCCAGATGTGAAGTAACCTTGGTCGTGTTTCGTGCAGAGAGGATGTGGTAGCGTTCTACAGTGTAAAACACTAGATTCTGGCCCGGACAGAGTGTAAGACTTAAAACAGTAGGCGTAAATCTCTCCTCGTCCATTATGCCAATTTAATCCAGGGCTAATCCCAATCCCGTTGGCGGTCGAAAAGGGATTTATTCCAGAGGTCGCCACGGAGTGCCAAGGTCACGTCGCCTGGTCGGTTTGTCTCATGACGAACGCTAGTTGCCAGCGGAGAAACTGGCTTTGTTGAGGGGAATCTGTAAGAGAGAGCGCTAAAATCATGTTTTGTCTGTGTCAGGTCCCCCCACCACAGAGGATCTCCCCATCCGGCCAGCGGGACGCCGCATCGTAGTTCCCCCCGGTGGTCGCTCCAACATCACATCCCTCAGCTAAGAGGTTGAACCAGGCTAGAGACCCGTCAGAAGATGACAACAGCCACTGGGAGAAGACGGAGACATGATTAGTTACAAGTTAAGAGTTGAGCAAAACACTGAATCCTCATGCCTTACCAGCCACAATGCTACCTGCTTAAGCTTCTAAAGCACAGTTTTCCTCCTCCTAGGGAATTGCAGGTCAGTCGCTAGAACAATGGGTTAATTTGAAGGATATTTGGCAAAACCTTTACACAAAGATTGAATTTGTATGCCGTGGAATTACATGAGCATGGTCATAACCAGAATATAGGTAATCAATGTGTATTACCTTCCCTCAATGTCAACATTAGTCATTGTTTTAACTGTGAATTGACAGTTAAATTGACAGTTTAGGTTCTACTCTGAGTCCATAAAATAGTTCAATGACCCTCATGATAACTGTCCATGACCAATGACCCACAGTGTTCCGATGCCTGTTCCCCCTGGGAAAAGTAACACGGCTTTTCTCAAAGCAATTCTTTGTTCCCCCCCTTCCGTCATGTTCGGCTTTCAATGTCACCCTTTCTTTGAGTACTAGTCTGCAGATATACGGTAGTTCGCTATAGCAATGTAATAATAACATGCAGTGACGTCCATTACTGATAGGTGGCATTGTGAGTATGTATGGTAGATGTAACGTAGCTTTGTGAATGATGTTGTCGCTGGCTCCCTTGGGTTGTTGAACCAGAAGTGATAGTCATTAACGATATAAAAAAAATATATATAAAAAAAAAAAACAGGAAACAAGATTTAAATTTAAAAAACACATCTGGTAATACAGATATTTTGTAAACATGTAATAGCATGTTGGTAGAAATGGTTGTCATGTTTATTTTCCCTTACGCTCTGCCCCATCCTGGCTGTAGATTCCATTGAGAAACCGTCCTTTGCGATCGCTTCAAGCTTAATGCCTGTTAATGCCTGTTCCTATACATACCGTTTAGCCATCTTAGTCATCTAGGGGGGGGGTTTGGGGTGGGGGGTAGTAAAAGGTAAATGGAAACCTTGGAAATACCAAGCTCAACTTCCATTGTAATTCTGAGCTTTGTGAACATTAACGGATAAAGAAAATGAAATGATAAAGGTAACAAACCTGATTGGAAATAACAGTAATTCACCTCTGTCTTTACTTTTTATTTTCATGGCAATGTGGGATCTCGTTTTGAAGCAGCAGACCATCATAACCTGCATTCAAGGACATAACATTGAAACATAATGTTGTGCTTGTTTTAAATCTCAACACCCTTGAGAGTCTCCACATTTCTGTACACTATACCTGGCCGACAGCCCTTCGCTTGGTAACTATAACACCAAGGGGAAGACAGGCAGGCTTAACCCTGGGTCACTCTCTTTCACAATTCTTTTCTATGCGTCTGTTTGGTCTACCTGTCCTAGACAAGGCAGTTGATTGTAATATGTTTTCAGAAAGAGGCGAGGAGGATGAGGAGAGCTTTATTTTTGCTATCCCAATCAGCTGGAGGAAGAGGTTGTGAGGAAGTCGTTGTGTTTTAACGTCAAGCAATCCAAGGGGTGATTATATTTATGTTAGTTTGACTTGATCTTTGTAATTGTTTTTTCAATGTTCTTTTTTTTTTTTTTTTTTTTTTTTACTGTTGTATCAAAACCCAGAGAAGGCAGGTAAAAAAAAAAACATTGAGGTGTGATGTGGTGTTATGAACTGTTCCTGAATAAACATGAGTTGCAACTGACTGGTTGTCACTCTTTTATCTACAGTATAGTAGAAAAAAAATATATATATATACCTTTTAAAAACTTCTTCAGGGTAGGTGGGTCCCCCACGGGACGGTTGAGCTAACGTGGGCTAATGCAATTAGCATGAGGTTGTAAGTAGCGAGACCATTTCCCAGGACATAGACATCTCTGATATTGTCAGAAAGCTTAAATTCGTGTTAATCTAACCGCACTGTCCAATTTTCAGGAGCTATTACATATAAATAATACCATGCTATTGTCTGAGAGTGCACTGTTATGAACTTTAAAAGTTGTTAATAAACCAATTAGGCACATTTGGGCAGTCTTGATACAAAATGTTGAACAGGAATGCAATGGTTCATTGGATCAGTCAAAAACGTTTTACGTACACTGCTGCCATCTAGTGGCCAAAATCTCAATTGCACATGGGCTTGAATAATACATTATGGCCTTTCTCTTGCATTTCAAAGATGATGGTACAAAAACAAATATAAAAAACATATTTTCTTCTTTGTATTTTCTGCCAAGATCTAATGTGTTACATTCTCCTACATTCATTTCAAATTTACACAATCTTCAAAGTGTTTCTTTTCAAATGGTATCAGGAATATGCATATCCTTGCATAAATGCCTGAGCTACAGGAAGTTAGATTTGGGTATGTCATTTTAGGCACAAAAAAAAGGGTCCGATCCTTTTTATGTACTCTGACCAGGACTGTACTAGAGCACATTGTTGAGAACATCTCTCATAGAAATTGGATGTGTAGACCTGACAGTTAATAGTACTAATAATACTGACAGTATTATTGCTGTTCCAGTATATTACATTTCTATCTGCCCAATTCTGGATTCATACTTCCATTTTGTAGGGAATTTCCCATTTTCTGACCCATTGTTTAACCTGGCAGTAAACTTGTCACCACTCTGTTATCAGTTTTGTATTTTATAGCCAGTTAAAGTATCATGACATCACTTTTAAAGGCTGTCATTATGATAAACTGAGAAGATTGCTTCTATAAAACGCCATCTCAGTCTGGAGTGGGAGATAGTCAGCATTATTTTTGCAAACCCGGCCAGTTCACAAGGACTCATTGGCATTGTATATAAACCCTCCCCAAGATAATATAGTTGTCACTGGCCAGTTAGTTTATACAGTATGTCCATTTACAACAGATTAGCTTGTGTGGGGGGAGAGAGGCTCTTTGAGGAGAAATCCAATAAAGACCCCTGTTATTCTTATCTTATGTGATCCTCCAGCTTGACTTCAACTTGGCTTTATGAGGAGCGTATATCATTCACGGAGACTCACAGGTTACCCTTTGAATGTGGGAAAGCGCTGGATCAACTTTGATCTCAGAGCCCACCGAGGAAGAGTAATGGGGGGCTCGTCTTAAAAGGGGATCTGGGGAGAAGTTGGCCACAGACAGACTAGCAGTGAATGGGAAAAGCACATGATGCATGGTCAACTTGCTGATGATGTGTTAAAGAGGTAATGTCTCCAGCTGATTAAGACAAGGAGCGGGTGGGCGGTCAGAGAGGGAGAAAGAGAGAGGACTCCACAAGGACTCCAGTCTTGACTTGATCTCTGGCAAGATCAAAAAAAAAAAGAGAGCCTGTAGTATCGGGGACGAGGTAAAAACATTCTACATTTTTGTCAGTATAGGACAGATGATAATTAGTTACAGGCAGCATGACTTTGGCTGTTGTCCACTATGACCTCAGCGGCTCTGAACATAACCTCTGTTTTTCTAAGGGGTGGAGGAGCTCAGCAGTAATGAAGTGTGACATAAACTCAGCATAGGCTTCATAAAGCCCTGAAACTACCAAATGACATATTAGCTCATGCACAGCTTTGAAGAATACAGTGTGATTCACCAAGGAAACAGTGGCTAAATTGGTGTGTTCGCCCCAAATTACTTGGTGAGCTCACCATTCTGGTGTGTAACAACAAATACTGGAGCCAAATCTGCAGAAGAAGGAGGAGCAACAAAGCCTTCTCACAAATAACACATCAGACAAACAAATCAAGCCTAAACTATGCTTCCTGTTTCTGCGGGACTACAATTGATAGTCCGGGGGATGCTATACTTAGCTTATTCTCTTTGGTGCCATTCTCCACTGTGTCGCTGTCCCACCCAGAGCTGTGTGTCGGTCTGATTTAGGACTGTTTTCATAGGTTTGCCCTTTTGGCTCATAGTGATAAGGCCCCTAACGCGTTACAGCCCTGCCACTCATCCATAGCCACCTGCTAAGGCTACTGAGGAACTTACAACATAAGGTTGTTTAAGAGAGACAGAGAGCACGCAGCTCTCGCTCTCTCTTAGTATATTCTTATTGTGAGTGTCTTGTGGTTTCCCATGTCTATTCAGGCATAAGCCCATCTCTGCAAAGGGCAAAATCAATACTTAAAAACGGTATACAATATCAGTGGTGTTTACCTTGGTTCCAACCTATCAGTGACATTGACACAGACTCATCCAACCGTAGGCGTGACACTCCTACAGAAATACAAACAGTGAATGTACACAACAGAGGCATGACTCCGTTTTAATCCTCAACTTTATTTTAAATACATTACTGGATTAGCACAGACAGAAATAAATAAACGTGAAAGGATATTTGTAGACATTGTATTTGGTCTGTTTGGGGAGGGGAAAACTGAACTTTTGCTGTTATTGGTAGGGAGGTTTGTAAAATCTCTTTCTCATTTACCGCATGGTGATGTCACCATGGAAGGCCACAACTCCATCCCACCAAAACAGACTGAAATTTCCGGCAGTCTTTACAAGCAGCGTTTACACCAAAAGTGCATTATCATAATTTTCACAATTTCACAGTATTATTCCAACCTCATAGTGTTATAAAACACAGATTAATCCCATTTTGACTGCACTGGGCCTTTAAGTACACAGGAGCACTACCACTAACAAACACTAGGTGGCAGTGCTCCATTGTAGTTTATCATAGAAAATCAACCACACACGAAGCATGGAGATGGAGGAAAGGCTTGTTTGAAACCAATTTGTAATGGATTTGTCTATTTTATCTGCCATCATTAATTATATAGTATTCCCTGTAGTCTCCTGTTGCTGCTAATCAGAAAACCAACACCACACATTATCAAAAACAGGTCTAGCAACCCTCTGAGGTATTTCTCTGGCTAACTCATCACGTTATTTTAAGATATACTTTATTAGTTAGTATTACACACGGAAATGTGTCTTCTGCATTAACAAAACCCCTTCAATATACACACACAGATACACACAAACACACATTAGGTTGGAGAGGCTGGAGCAGAGGGCAGCATCCAATGAGCAGACTTAGGTTGAGCCAGCAGTATATGGCACCTGTAATATTGATGACAGCAACCCTCCGGTTACCAGCTCACGCCTGCCAGATTCTCCCCCGTCGGCAACGGGATTCGAACCCGCTTCTCTAACCCTAATTTTGTTGCAGGTTATGTACAGAAAGTCTCCTTCTATCATCTCTCTCTGGAGGGCACGCAGGTATCAAACTTCTCTCTCTCTCTCTCTCTCTCTCTCTCTCTCTCTCTCTCCTCTCTCCTCTCTCCTCTCTCCTCTCTCCTCTCTCTCTCTCTCTCTCTCTCTCTCTCTCTCTGATGTCAGGAGGTGGTGATTCCCACTCAGAGTCAGTAGTGTGATTGATATGCTTTTGACTTCCCCCCTAGGAAGAGCCAGACAGGCCTACAACTGCAGGACTTTTGGGTAACAATTAAGTATCTTACTGTGATTGTTTTCATTTCAAATAGTCAGTCTTAGCGGAGTTCAATTTCTCATGCAAGAATTATAGCTAGGACTGTCTTGGAGTGTTCTGAATGGAGAGGGGGAAACTGAAAATGACCTATTATTGCCAGAGAGGTTTGGGAACAATCTTTCTTACTGGTCTATTAACTAATTTACCACATGGTGATGTCACCATGGAAGGCCAAAACTCCATCCCACCAAAAAAGGATGACATTTCAGGCGGTCTTTTCAAACCGCTCTTAACACTAAAAGGGACGTATCATAATTATCACAATTTCACAGTTTTATTCCAACCTCGTAGTGTGGAAGTATATACATAAAACACAGGGAAATCGTGTTTTTGACTGCACTAGACCTTTAAGTTAAGAAACCATATAGAGAGGCACAACTCCAGGTAATAGGTCTGAAAGGTATACAGGCTCTACTCTCAGTGCCTATGTGGTATACGCCAAGGCAGTTTGCTCCTCTCTTTCACAACTATGTTTTGTCGGTCTTTTTAACCAATGCCCTCCAACTGTTGCCAAATCCACGAAAGGCCACATTAATCTGGCGATGTAATAAAAAGCACAAAGCAGTGGTAAAGGTCGGTGTCCCAAAGAAACGTACGAAATTAAGGCACAAGCTGCTTGACAACAAAACAACAGACAACAAATGACAAACAAAATGCAGTACTCCTTTCACAACTCTGCTTTCATTGTGCAATTGAATTACATACATTTCTGGAAAACCTAATGCTAGTTTGAATAGCTGTACCAATAAGGGTTGTTAGAAAGGTCCCAGTCGTAGATCTGATAACTAAGGACAGGAAAAGACTTGGATAAGTTTTGAATTGTATTTCAGATCGGGTCAAAATAATGGCAAAGCTATTTTCCAAAACACGTATTAGACTAGAGGACGGTGATTTACAGTGTAACAAACTGACTGTATGATGATCATTCTCTACACGGGGAAACCCAGTGTGTGCTATATACAAGTTAGAAGGCACATGGGGGAGAGTGGGGAAAGTTGAGCCACCCTTGTTTCTAGGAAACCATACACAAAATGCCAAATCATTTGGCCAAATATTTAGGAAGAAGTCATCGTTTCATGGAGTCTGTGAAGAAAGAAACCACATGGAAAAAAGTGGTAAGCAAGTTATGTCCAAATAAACGAACAAATAAACCAAAGTAGATCATTTAAAGATGTTTCTATACGTGAGTTGGGGTCTCCATAAGCTTCGATAATGATGTCCTAAACCAAGCATGAAAGTGCATTCTTGAAGCTGTGTGGGATAATATAGTCAAAATGTTTGCCTTGGAGTAAGTTGAGCCAATGGCCATCGGGTAAGTCGATCAAATTGAAATGTTTTTTTTCCCCCAAGGCATAATGCAAGGTATTATCACTGGGATATGAGGTAACAACAAGGCCTGGCCTATGTTAAAAGTGTTTACAAAAGTAAAAAGTTGTTGTTAGGTGTTAATAAAAAAGATCCTTAAAATGATTAAAAGACAAAAAAGTTATTGTGATGGATTGTGTTTTTGAAATAAAGATAAGACATGGTCTTTAAAAAGGTAGTGGTATTATTTCATTCAGCACAGAAATGTGTAGGCGGCTTAACTTGCTCAACCTGTCCCGGGGATCCACTTACCCCATTCCCCGGGGTAAGTTGTGCCAAGAGACCACTTTTATTTTATAACAAGATACGTTTTCAAAAGTTTGACATGAATTTGGATTATTTGCAGTGATTCACAACATCCTGACACACGTGTAGATATCTTTATTGGAAAGAATACTATGTTTCCCTTGGCAGACTTGACGCTGAACGTAACAAATGGGTCAAGTTCCCCCACTCTCCTCTACTGGCACCCCTCTAAAAACCAGAAGAGAATGAGGATTCGTCTACTCCTCTTTGACCTCTGTGCATAAATGCTACGACTAATGGAGAAACGTACGCAAATCATGTTTGTGCGCGGAACAGACAATACCTATCTATTCATCAATGAAGATTCATGTACAAAATATCCAAGTCGAGCACCAGACAATTTGGTTTGCTTGAGAGCCACATTGATGCCTAATAATGTCACAGAGACAAATTACGTTCTGCAGTTAGCGCTCAAGCCTACAGTGGTTCTCTTTGTCTTCGAAGAGGAATCTGTGGTTGGAGTCTTGAAAACAAAGGCCTCATGTCGCATACTCTAATCCTAATTCATTTTGTGTCACGCTACTCACAACCCCTCTCTCTTCCAAAAGCAAGTCAGCACTGTTTTCACTAAAGACGTAGTCTCCTACTTGTCAACATTATGCTTCATTTCCTGCCTGGCCTGAGTCTAGCCTCAGCATAACAGGCATAGTGGCTGTATCCTGTCTAGCTCTGCTCCCTGCTGGGTTTGTAGTTAAGTCATTTCCTGGGCCTGGCTAACTTGGTGGAGGGAGGAGAGCTCTGGGGGACCATAGCGCATCAGGCAGGTCAGGTCAGGGTAGAGTGTGAGGAGGGCTGCCCACTGAGAGGCACGTTTCCCATCACAGGAAAAGTGAAAAAAGCCAGGGTCTGTCTGTCTGTCTAGGTCAGCTACTCTGTTAAGTAGTAGTCTATGTGAGCTCCTGAAGTCTGGGGTCTGGCTGTTGGGGGATTGTGTCAGGGTTAAAGTTCAATCTGAGTGCCCTGCGCCGGAGAGGGGAAGTGGACGATTGGTTAGTAGTGATCTACAAGCTGTGGCCAGGTTAGCGTGGCGACTTACGGCTCAAGCCATAGTCCGCTATCCTGATATGTAGGCTGCCGGGTCCACGTTGTTGTTCTGTCCGTCTTCAATAGCCTTGTTCTTCTCTGTCGTGGTGAGGTCTGCTACCTCTGTGTCTGCCACAGCCTTCTTTGACCTATCAGGAGAAGGACAAAAGCTTGATTTCTTGCTTTCTGGTAATATGATATGTAAATAAATATGTTTTTGCTCATGAGATTCTATCATGATATGTTACTCAGTATTAGGGGACACATTCAAGATTCATTATTGCAACTTTTTCTGTAAATATGTCCTGTTGCCTGTGGCCCAATACTTTTGCCGTAGGCCATCTAAAATATGCCTAACTGTTCAGCTGAGCTTGATTGGAGGGATGGAACAGTTCTCTGGCAACTCACATTGAAACTGGACATCAAATCTGGGCGATTTTAGACAAAACTCAGGACGACGGCAGGCGCCACATTTTGGTGTTAATGTAGGCCACCAGACTATATACTGTATCTCATTTAGGTCATATACTGAGTCTCCTACCTTTCTCTGTTGAAGATGATGAAGTCCCTCTCCACATTGTTCAGGCGCTGCTGGAGCTGACCGTTCTAGGGAATCAACAGAGGTTTAAGAACACACACACACACACACACACACACACACACACACACACACACACACACACACACACACACACACACACACACACACACACACACACACACACACACACACACACACACACACACACACACACACACACACACACACACACACACACACACACACATATTTTTATGACATTAAAGATCCTGCAGTTATGTGACCCAGACAACGGTTGTTGGGAAATGAAGAAGTAGGTAGATGGAGGAAGTTTCGCAAACTTTAAAAGGAAATACATGACCTCTCTCACAGCTCCACTTGCCCTACACTGACAGTGTCACACATTGAGATATGCTAATAGTGTCAGAACAAAAACACATCCGTGACGACCTGTCCTGGTAGCTATATAGAGTTATGACAGGCGTGTCCTCGCTCTCTCTGGGCGGTGGGTTAGTGTTAAGGCAGACTGATGGGGCTGCCGGGAGAGCTAGTACAGGTGCTCTCAGAGTGGGGCGCCAGACCCTGGCAGACAAGAGAAGTAGAGCACAGGAGGAGAGAGAGAGAGACAGCGAGACAGAGGCCTAGGGGGTAAGGGTAGCTTATGGAGGGCGTTTTCATCATATGATACAGAAAACAAGCAATTGTTACATGAAAATAAGTTCTAAATAGGAGGGGGACCAGCATCATCTCACCTTTCGTTTCATGATGGGCATATTGACACGTGGCCTACATGGAGGGGGTTTTACACATATTCAAAACGGGAGTTGGCTAGAATAATGTAGTCCTAAAATACACGTAGGCTCGACAAAAAGGGGATGTCCCTTGCTGTTGCCAAACTCCATCGTTTAATAAAGTTTTGGTGATTCAGATTTATTCAAAGCAGTCTCACAAGCCAAACCCTTTATTGATAGGCTTGGCTACTTGGCGAACACATCCGGCAAGACAAATGAAATCAAACAGGGAAAAAAAGCATGTTTTTATGTTTATTAATACGAGGGTTACTGGCCCAATAACATCACTCTTGTTCCATGAGCATAAGGGCACTGTGCATCACCGCTGGATAGATTGTGATTCCGCTCACAACATCAAGGCGTTACTGCTAAGACCTGCTTTTCATTGGTCTTAAAATGCCTGAAATGCGCTGGAAGAGATTGACATTTTTGCACTCGTTTTCAAGAACACAACTCAAATATTGCCAATCCCGCCGTAGATGGTGCCTCTTCCTGTTCGGGCGGCGCTCGGCGGTCGGTGTCGCCGGCCTACTAGCTGCCATCGATTCCCTTTCCTTTTGTTTCTGTTAGTTGGGTCTAATTGGTTACACCTGTTTTGAGTTTAGTTTTGTTTGTAGGCTATTTAAGGGCACTAGGCCTGCTGGGTATTGTGCAGGCTTGTTCTCTGTTTTATGGTGTTGGTTGATTAGTGTGATCTCTATTTTTCCGCAGGTTTAGTCCCGTTTATTTGGACGGGTTGTTTCATGCGCCCTTGTGTTTAGCATGTCCGTTTTTCCGCTGTCATTGGGAATAAAAGATCCATGTACGGAACAACCTCCTCTCTGCTCTTGACTCCTCCACCCACCATTCATAGAAGTAAAGGTGAAATAAATCAATTAAATAAAGTCTTATTTAATTTGAGGTAATCTATCAAAAGACATCTAGTAGCCTAGTTGTCTAACTTTCTCTGGACCTCTGTGTGGCCTTACCACATGTAAAATATATGAAAAAAATGTAATACGATTATTTAAAAAATATAGAATGGCAAACCATCAATATAGTGAACACCATTAGTGTTTAATATGAGGTTTGGACTTTAATTTATTTGACGGGTATGGGATGATCTCTCCACCTGTAGAACGAGAACCCCCTGTGGAGCCGACAAGGTAGCCAGGTTGAGCAGCGTAGTGGAAGTTCCGAAGTAAATTTTGCCCAGCTGTTTAATTTAACATTTCATTTGACAAAATTAACCTAGAGCAATCGTTCTGTTAGCAGTTTTCCAGGATAGTAAAGATACAGTTGACGTCATTGTCTATTTCAATTTTACAGATATAGCCTCAAGACGTCAATTCGGTAACATCATTGTGTATAATAACTATCTGACCGCCATACCGTTGGTTCTGACCGTTTCAGATTCCGCCTCCATCTTAGTCATAGAAGTGAGTCGGGTGAATGGAGGATGGAATTTGCATACTGCCCCAATGGATGAGGCAATCGCCATCGCACTAAACACTGCCCTATCCCATCGGGACAAGAGGAAAACTTACAAATGCAGTTCATCGACTGCTGCTCAGCCTTCAACACCATAGTGCCCTCCAAGCTCATTACCCTGGGAAAATGGGTCCTGGACTTCCTGACGGGCCAACCCCAATTGTTGAAGGTAGATAACAACACCTCTGCAACGCTGATCCTCAACACGGGGGCCCCACAAAGGTGCGTGCTCAGCCCCCTCCTGCACTCCCTGTTCACCGATGACCGCGTGGTCCCGCACTTCTACAACTCAATTATCAAGTTTGCTGATGATACAATAGTGGTAGACCTAATTACCAACAATGACAAGACAGGGAGGAGGAGGAGGAGGTGAGGGCCCTGGCGGAGTGGTGACAGGAAAATAACCTCTCCCTCAACATCAACAAAATGAAGCAGCTGATTGTGGACTATAGGAGACAGCAGAGAGAGCAGGTCCCCATACACAGTGGAGAGGGGGAAAAGCTTCAAGTACCTTGGCGTGCACATCACTGACAACCTGAAATAGTCCATCCACACAAACAGGAGGCTGAAGAAATTCGGCTTGGCACCTGACCCTCACGAACTTCTACAGATGCACCATTGAGAGCATCATGTTGGGCTGTGTCACCGCCTGGTATGACAACTGCACTGTCCTCAACCACAGGTCTCTCCAGAGGGTGGTGTGGTCAGCCCAACCCATCACCGGGGGCACACTGCCTGCCCTCCAGGACATCTACAGCACCCGATTTCACAGGAAGGCCAAGATCATCAAGGACATTTACATTACATTTACATTTAAGTCATTTAGCAGACGCTCTTATCCAGAGCGACTTACAAATTGGTGCATTCACCTTATGACATCCAGTGGAACAGCCACTTTACAATAGTGCATCTAAATCTTTTAAGGGGGGGGGGGTGAGAAGGATTACTTTATCCTATCCTAGGTATTCCTTAAAGAGGTGGGGTTTCAGGTGTCTCCGGAAGGTGGTGATTGACTCCGCTGTCCTGGCGTCGTGAGGGAGTTTGTTCCACCATTGGGGAGCCAGAGCAGCGAACAGTTTTGACTGGGCTGAGCGGGAACTGTACTTCCTCAGTGGTAGGGAGGCGAGCAGGCCAGAGGTGGATGAACGCAGTGCCCTTGTTTGGGTGTAGGGCCTGATCAGAGCCTGGAGGTACTGAGGTGCCGTTCCCTCACAGCTCCGTAGGCAAGCACCATGGTCTTGTAGCGGATGCGAGCTTCAACTGGAAGCCAGTGGAGAGAGCGGAGGAGCGGGGTGACGTGAGAGAACTTGGGAAGGTTGAACACCAGACGGGCTGCGGCGTTCTGGATGAGTTGTAGGGGTTTAATGGCACAGGCAGGGAGCCCAGCCAACAGCGAGTTGCAGTAATCCAGACGGGAGATGACAAGTGCCTGGATTAGGACCTGCGCCGCTTCCTGTGTGAGGCAGGGTCGTACTCTGCGGATGTTGTAGAGCATGAACCTACAGGAACGGGCCACCGCCTTGATGTTAGTTGAGAACGACAGGGTGTTGTCCAGGATCACGCCAAGGTTCTTAGCGCTCTGGGAGGAGGACACAATAGAGTTGTCAACCGTGATGGCGAGATCATGGAACGGGCAGTCCTTCCCCGGGAGGAAGAGCAGCTCCGTCTTGCCGAGGTTCAGCTTGAGGTGGTGATCCGTCATCCACACTGATATGTCTGCCAGACATGCAGAGATGCGATTCGCCACCTGGTCATCAGAAGGGGGAAAGGAGAAGATTAATTGTGTGTCGTCTGCATAGCAATGATAGGAGAGACCATGTGAGGTTATGACAGAGCCAAGTGACTTGGTGTATAGCGAGAATAGGAGAGGGCCTAGAACAGAGCCCTGGGGGACACCAGTGGTGAGAGCGCGTGGTGAGGAGACAGATTCTCGCCACGCCACCTGGTAGGAGCGACCTGTCAGGTAGGACGCAATCCAAGCGTGGGCCGCGCCGGAGATGCCCAACTCGGAGAGGGTGGAGAGGAGGATCTGATGGTGCACAGTATCGAAGGCAGCCGATAGGTCTAGAAGGATGAGAGCAGAGGAGAGAGAGTTAGCTTTAGCAGTGCGGAGCGCCTCCGTGATGCAGAGAAGAGCAGTCTCAGTTGAATGACTAGTCTTGAAACCTGACTGATTTGGATCAAGAAGGTCATTCTGAGAGAGATAGCGGCAGAGCTGGCCAAGGACGGCACGTTCAAGAGTTTTGGAGAGAAAAGAAAGAAGGGATACTGGTCTGTAGTTGTTGACATCGGAGGGATCGAGTGTAGGTTTTTTCAGAAGGGGTGCAACTCTCGCTCTCTTGAAGACGGAAGGGACATAGCCAGCGGTCAGGGATGAGTTGATGAGCGAGGTGAGGTAAGGGAGAAGGTCTCCGGAAATGGTCTGGAGAAGAGAGGAGGGGATAGGGTCAAGCGGGCAGGTTGTTGGGCGGCCGGCCGTCACAAGACGCGAGATTTCATCTGGAGAGAGAGGGGAGAAAGAGGACCTCAGCCACGGTCTGTTCACCACGCAACCATCTAGAAGGCAGAGACAGTACAGGTGCATCAAAGCTGAGCCTGAGCCTGAGAGGCTGAAAAACAGCTTCTATCTCCAGGCCATCAGACTTTTAAATAGTCACCACGAGCCGGCCTCCGCCCAGGATCCACTAGTCGGCCTCCGCCCAGCATCCGGCTATACTTGTCTCAGGATGGTAAGTTGGTGGTTGAATATATCCCTCTAGTGGTGTGGGGGCTGTGCTTTGGCAAAGTGGGTGGGGTTATATCCTTCCTGTTTGGCCCTGTCCGGGGGTATCATCGGATGGTACCACAGTGTCTCCTGACCCCTCCTGTCTCAGCCTCCAGTATTTATGCTGCAGTAGTTTATGTGTCGGGGGACTAGGGTCAGTTTATTATATCTGGAGTACTTCTCCTGTCTTATCCGGTGTCCTGTGTGAATTTAAGTATGCTCTCTCTAATTCTCTCCTTCTCTCTTTCTTTCTCTCTCTCGGAGGACCTGAGCCCTAGGACCATGCTTCAGGACTACCTGGCATGATGACTCCTTGCTGTCCCCAGTCCACCTGGCCGTGCTGCTGCTCCAGTTTTAACTGTTCTGCCTGCAGCTATGGAACCCTGACCTGTTCACCGGACGTGCTACCTGTCCCAGACCTGCTGTTTTCAACTCTCTAGAGACAGCAGGAGCGGTCGAGATACTCTTAATGATTGGCTATGAAAAGCCATTTACTCCTGAGGTTCTGACTTGCTGCACAACTACTGTGATTATTACTATTTGACCATGCTGCCAATTCTGTTATAATCTCCATCCGGCACAGCCAGAAGAGGACTGGCCACCCCTCATAGATAGTTTGTCCTAGCCACCATGCTTCTACAACTGCATTGCTTGCTGTTTGGGGTTTTAGGCTGAGTTTCTGTACAGCACTTTGAGATATCAGCTGATGTAAGAAGGTCTATATAAATACATTTGATTTGATTTGATACACACATATACCATACCCCATTCAAAGGAACATAAATCTCTTATCTTGCCCATTCACACTCTGAATGGCACACAATCCATGTCTCAATTGTCTCAAGGCTTAAAAATCCTTCTTTAACCCCTTCCTTCCTCTACACTGATTGAAATAGATTTAACAGATGACATCAATAAGGGATCATACTATAGCTTTCACCTGGATTCACGTGGTCAGTCTGTCATGAAAATGTTTTGTACACTCAGTGTATATGTATTTATATTCAGGACTCTGACATTGCTCGTTCTGATTTCTTAATTTGGTGAGGATTTGTGTCTATTGTTTTGCATCATTAGGTATTACTGCATTGTTGGAGCTAGAAACAAAAGCTGCAACTACGATAAAATCTGCAAAATATGTGTGCCCGAAAAAATACAATTTCATTCGGAAGGATGGGCCTATTTATGCTGTTCACGACAAAACAAGTCCAATTTCCCACTGCATCACCTGTGATTTAATTGAGCAAATTCTACTGTCCATTATAGGTTCAACAGCAGAGGGAGAGAGAGGGGGGGAGGAGAGAGATGTAGAGAGATAGAGAACATTGTAGAGGCTGAGAAGAAGAGAGAAAGAGAGAGAGAGAGATAGAGAGAGAGAGAGAGAGAGAGAGAGAGAGGGTTGCGGAGTCAAAAAAGGAGGACATAATGTGGGGAGGAAGAAATAGAGAGGGGGAGGAAGGGGGAGAAAGGAGGAAGCCTGGGGTAATGAGCCAACAGCAGTGTGAGATATTTGGGCAGCGCCTCGCCTGCCATTCATACAATATTGATCTGCACTGCTTTAGAAATGGTTACACGTAATGGCTCTCTCTCTCTCTCTCTCTCTCTCTCTCTCTGCACTACAGGCAAGATAATTATGTGTCCTCCTTCCTCTCCACAAGTGGTCCCAGAGGTCCCTGCGTAAACACACAAACACACACTCATGCATGCACAAAGAAACACAAGCATGCGCACAATGCTGTTTTCCCATTTTAGATAGTTGTGGGGAAAAAGTATGCTTGGCTCACTGGTTTTGTTTAAAGATACATGTAGTTAAGTGCACTTCCAGCTTAGTGTGGTTCACAAAGTGGAACTGGGAGGCCCAATGCTTTGAGGTTCCTAACTCCAAGACGTTGAACAGTATTCTTTATGCTAATCCAACGTAATGTGTCACCGTATTGTGAAATGGAATCTTCTTGGAAAAGACATTGGATTTGAAAAAAGTCATCAACGTAAACTGTTGTTACAATTTCAACAACAGGATTATGTCACCATGGCAACCAATTTTCAACATAGACAAAATATATTGCATTTTTACCTCGAAAAGAACGTCAGATCTTAACGTAATATCCACTGTAAGAAAAAAACTATAGGCTAAGCAGCAAGGGTGTCATGTACCCCCGCAATTTGACGGGGCACAAAGTACGTGAGGATGGCTGGAGGGTGGTTAAACATAGGATCAATACGTTTTATCTGACTGTGACTGCCGATAACTTCAGAACGAAGTTTACTACAAATAGAAAAAGTATTTGCAGTTGTTACAAACAAGTGAAGGATAGAATGATGCTTCAAATGAAAACCAAGATGATACATAGCCTATATGGGACCGTGTAGCCTAATTTAATCATATTTAAATCTATTTCATGTTCAATCAATTGAATTTTATTTTGTGACTAGGCTACTGTCTGTCATTTTTGCCACAATGTGTTTCATGACGTGTGACAACATTTGCGCAATGCTGTGCCCAATCTGTGATTTACTGCGTTATTATTTGGTAAGCATAATAAGTCGCCTCAATATCCTATTTGCAGCCCTTGGTGGTAATATCACTCTTGTGGAATGATTCTAATGTTAAGGTAAGATTTGAATGGAGAAAGCTGGTCTGAGAGCAGCTCTGCTTTTCTTTCCATCCTATCAGTATTAACACATGGTGTAACAACGCACTTAGTGAACATTCTCTCTACGTGCATGTTTGGGAAACACTTCAAAAGCTGCCCCGTGAATAATGATGCATCTGGTACAATCGGCAAAGTGCTTAAGTTACATCGCAACTGGGAAACGAGGCCCAGGGCTAGCTAAAGCCAACTTCATAAAGGTGTCTAGTTGTACTACAGGGAACCCCCCAAAATATACAGTATATAATAATTTTACAGGACAAATCTGAGAGGGGGCCCAGGGCCTATAGGCATGACGCCTCTGCTAGCCAGCAGAGCTATCTACAGCTATCCCGTCCGTCTCCCGCTCAGGGTTTAATCCAAACCCAGCACTGCCTAGCTTTGATATTTGTCACTTACTATTGCCAATGTGCTATCGTGAGACTGATTGTTGACAAATCTCCACTTAATAGATTCAGTGTTGCTATCGAAGTCTTTCCAAAGGGTATGTTCATCAGAGCAAATGAACTGTAACCATACTTCAGCAATCACATATCATCAATGATGCTTTTTAGGTCCATATACAGTAGCATTTGGGAAGTAATCAACAGCTACTGTTTAAATTCAGCCCAGGATGAAACAATACATAGAGGCAATGTTCGTTCTAATGTTTTTCGTCAGTCTGCTGAGCGCAAACCTGAACTTTGTGAAAATTCTGTGCAACGTCCGGTGCGCGTTTACTGTGAACACTGAGGCTGTACCCGCTTTAAGTTAGTTTTAACAGTGGTCAAGTAGGATACTGTAGCTATTTGATGATAATGTAGGCCAACCAGAGTGGCCTACCATCAAAAACAATGGAGAAAATGCATCCCATAACATTTTAACATGGAAAACACAGACCCTTTAAGTAAAAAAAAGAAGAAGCTCTTTACCTGTCTAGAAATGCACATATTTTATGCTCTTGTAGGAAGCAATCACTACCCCATCGCAGACTACAAATTATATATAACTAAGCTAAAAATTCACTAACTAGCAAAGGATATGAACAAATGTACACACGTATTTGTAGCTCTCGCTTTGATCTCAAAACAAGCGCATCTACTCATGACCGCTCATGCTGTAAAAACAGTCCAGTTCAAAGTGATTGGCACAGATCCATATATGGCAATGGTCTATTTGCATATAGGCTTACTAAAGCGCTGATTGGTTATGGCTCACCAGAGTACGGACCTGAGTCATGCCTGTAATGCAATAGAATCCTACTCCGATGCATTCAGCCTAAAACAACATCTCTTGCATCGTTCGTTTTGCATACTAAATCTTGCATAGTTTGTTATTCATATTGCCTTGAAAGTGGCTAATGTTGCATTGATTCAATCACAATTCCCACAGTAAGGAGAAACATTGATCGAGTTAACTAATGGGGAAAAGTCTAGAAAGTTGAGTGAATTTCAATCTTGTGCTTCTCTGGGAGATTTGTTTTTGCGTGATTGTGCCGCATGTACCTTAGAGGGAACATTGCATATAGGCTTCAGGTTTCAAGCTTTAGTTGATTTAAAATGGAATCTACAAGTTATAATAAATATGTTGGACTCACGTCTCCATCTCAACAAAACATAAAGGTTAAAGAACAGGACTCAATCAAATCAAACTGTATTTGAAGTGCATTTCAATTTGGATTTGATTTGGTCCTATACTTCAACTTAGATTTTTGGTTGAAATGTAGACGTGAATCCGACACATCAATTATTAACTTGTAGACAGACTGGAATTAAAGCCAGACTCAGTGGCACAGATGAAACTATCCAAGCAGAAAATACATATATCCTTCAAACGTTGATATTTGGTTGCGTTGACAACCAAACACAATTCAATATCAATTTTGCAATGCAAGTTAACAAATGACATGTTGGATTCAAGTCTTCCATTTCAAACAAAAATAAAAGTTAAAGAATAGGATTTAAGCCAGTGGCTCAGACGGTACTATCTAAGCGGTAGATACATCTCTGATGAATGTTGATATTTGGTTGCGTTGTCAGCCAAAAACAATTCAAGATGACTTTTGTAAGACAGTACATAACCTAATGTTAAGGCCATCTTACAAACTAATGTAACACTGCTTATTAAAAACGAGTAACACATCCATGGCCACATGTCGAGGTTAATGTAACAATAAATGCCTTGTGTAATCACAGAAAGCGTGCGTGTTCAGGGTTGCAGGTCTGTGCAAATCTTCCCAATTGCTAAATCAGACATTGATTTCCCATTGGAACTTGGTTGTGCTTTTACATGGTTGAAAGCATAGTGAGAACACATTGGGGAATTCAACAAACGTTTGGCTGTCTTTTGAGTGGGTCAAAATAGGTTGGAATCGCACTGATCAATGTGTCGACCAAATATGACTCAATTCACCACATTGAAATGAGGTGGAGTGCCCAGTGGGTTAACACACTTACCTCATTACTATAGAGAATTTCAGTTTGTGTGAATAAACCTTCTACATTAACCCAGGGAAGAACAAGCTGCACCATGTCTTTCTGAAGCACTGCAAGATTCAAAGAGCACCACTTGGGCGAGTTCCCACCAGAGTTGTCAGCTTCCATAAAACATGACTCAATTTGGGGCCAGCTCTGACTTATTATAGCTACTGACGAACAAGATCTGTACCCATGCCGCCCAAATGTATTACCTCTATTGGAAAAGAGTCACATCAAATCTATTTCGTGTAAGCTGACAACGGAGAGAAGCTAAACTGAGAAACTGATATACTTTATAACGGCCCTTTGACATGAGGCGTTTAGTCGATGGTTCCTGATTAGCCGATAAAGTCCCTCCGATCATGTGCGTTCATGTGCACCACCTCGTGTTGGGTAAACAACATTTAAAAGGCTGTAACTCAATCACTCACACTGGGACGGCAAACAGAAGCAGTCTGCTGTACTGAAGGAGAAATAGAAAAGTAGAGAAGCTGCACGGGGAGGGAGGGGAGAAAAGACGAGGGGAGGCGAGGAGAAGGGAGGGGACAGGAGTAGGAGTGGGTGCTGACTGGTTGTGGGACTGTCTGTCATAAGACTGCTGAACAGTTAATTAAATGGTTACCCAGACTTTCTGCTTTTCACCCCCTACCTACAGTACATGTACATATTACCTCAATCAATCACTCCAACTACCTCGTACCCCAGTACACTGACCTGGTGCTGGTATGTAGCCTGTATATTTAGTCGTTATTGTTATTTTATTGTGTTAGTATTTCATTTGATCTATTTGTGAATGTTCTCACTTTTTAACTGCATTGTTGGGAAAGGGCTCGTAAGTAAACACTTCACTGTAAACTCTACACTTGTTGTATTCGACCACATGTGACAGACACCATTTGATTTGGAACAAGTGGCATCCTAAACAACATGGCCCCCAGCAGCAGTCACAGCAGCCAGTCCAGTACAGAGCAGCACTCTCTGCCCGTAAACGGAGGAAGACGCTTGATGAATGCCCACCAGCACGGAAAAAGCACCTTCAATGAAATCACTGATGCCAATCTTTCCAGCTCTTTTTCGTGTGGTTGTGTGTGTTTTACCCCCCTCTTACTGGGGGATCAAATTAACCTTAGGGTGTTATCCTCATGGTCGGAGTAAACACAGAGAGGACGTGGCTGATTTATGTGGAAGTAGAGAAAGTGTGAAGGGGAGGGAAAAAAAGGAAAAGAGAGAGAGAGAGTGATTGCATTCCTTCTCCCTCACTCATGGAAAGTCCACATCGTTCATTTATTCAGATAAGAAATGTGCTTCTTCCATCCGTTACATCACTCGGGACATATTTAAGGGACAAACTAAAAGCTACATATCGCCTGCCGCCGAGCTAAATGGGCACACATGCACACACAGTCGGTTCTTGTGACTGATGGTGAGCTCTGGAAGGAAGTGGAACCATTGAGAGGCAGGGGTTTGCTGTTAGGGTGAGGCTTTACCTGGGGGGACCCATTGGAGCCCTGTTCTCTGGTCTTCCGGGCTAGTCTTTTCTTTTTCTTGTGCAGCGGTTTGGACTCCAGGATCATCTCCTCCAGCTCAAAGGTGGGGTCGCAGTTGAGCCTCCGCCTCTGGAAGAGGAACAGAAGGCCACAACACAGGAGGAGCATTTAAAGGGCAGTTGTTGGTAAGGAGCTGAGGAAGAAAGACAATACAGGATGAAGCTTTTATTCTATAGAGAGAGGATGTCGATTCAATCGATCAAGCTTCCCTATCTCTCCTACCTGGCCGGCTGAGGTGACCCTCTATAATAACACACTACAGGGAATCCGATACTGTAATTTCCTGTTAGCTTGGTAACCAATGACAGCATGTAATGTTGCTGTTATCAGTCTACAGCTGATAGTCCCCTTAAATCAGTGTCCATTCATCGTTCAACTCCTCCATGAGCTGTCAGGTATGAAGCGAGGGTTCACAAGCCAAAGCTCCGCTCCCTGGCACCAAACGACCGGGCGTTGGAGGTTGGGACAAGCTGGGCTTGGTAAGTTTGTGCAAGGATGGGAGGTAGGTACAAGCTTAGCCCACTGTGCCAACCGAACAGCTCGACCTACTGCATGACGGCTGACGACGCCACTACCTTGCATTCGTCATTTCACCTGCCTGTCACACACCTGCTTCCTAACACCTGAGGAGATGCAGAGGCTGTGTGTGTGTGTGTGTGTGTGTGTGTGTGTGTGTGTGTGTGTGTGTGTGTGTGTGTGTGTGTGTGTGTGTGTGTGTGTGTGTGTGTGTGTGTGTGTGTGTGTGTGTGTGTGTAAGGGGCATGAGCTCTAATGACCCGTAACGGCCTTCTCAGACCAGCAGAGGGGCCGTGGTGACGCCCCTCTCTCTTTGGGCTGTGGCGACGTCGTGGCAACGTTGGCGTAATGTTGTGGTCTGACTCACGTTGGGGATGAAGCCAGGGGGCAGCTGTTTGCTGAGCACAGCGTCCCAGTTGACATCAGACAGCAGGTCTAGATCCTGCAGCTCAGCCAGGCAGGACACACGCTGGTGCACGTCAATACACAGCAACTAGAGGAGGAGAAGGGAACAAGAGGAGAGGGGAGGTGAAGAGAACAAGAGGAGAGGGTAGGTGAAGAGAACAAGAGGAGAGGGGAGGTGAAGAGAACAAGAGGAGAGGGGAGGTGAAGAGAACAAGAGGAGAGGGGAGGAGAAGAGAACAAGAGGAGAGGGGAGGTGAAGAGAACAAGAGGAGAGGGGAGGAGAAGAGAACAAGAGGAGGGGGGAGGTGAGGAGAACAAGAGGAGGTGAAGAGAACAAGAGGAGAGCGGAGGTGAAGAGAACAAGAGGAGGTGAAGAGAACAAGAGGAGAGGGGAGGTGAAGAGAACAAGAGGAGAGGGGAGGTGAAGAGAACAAGAGGAGAGGGGAGGTGAAGAGAACAAGAGGAGAGGGGAGGAGAAGAGAACAAGAGGAGAGGGGAGGAGAAAGAACAAGAGGGAGAGGGGAGGAGGGAGGTGAAGAGAACAAGAGGAGAGGGGAGGTGAAGAGAACAAGAGGAGAGGGGAGGAGAAGAGAACAAGAGGAGAGGGGAGGAGAAGAGAACAAGAGGAGAGGGGAGGAGAAGAGAACAAGAGGAGAGGGGAGGAGAAGAGAACAAGAGGAGAGGGGAGGAGAAGAGAACAAGAGGGGAGGAGAAGAGAACAAGAGGAGAGGGGAGGTGAAGAGAACAAGAGGAGAGGGGAGGAGAAGAGAACAAGAGGAGAGGGGAGGTGAAGAGAACAAGAGGAGAGGGGAGGTGAAGAGAACAAGAGGAGAGGGGAGGTGAAGAGAACAAGAGGAGAGGGGAGGTGAAGAGAACAAGAGGAGAGGGGAGGTGAAGAGAACAAGAGGAGAGGGGAGGTGAAGAGAACAAGAGGAGAGGGGAGGAGAAGAGAACAAGAGGAGAGGGGAGGAGAAGAGAACAAGAGGAGAGGGGAGGTGAAGAGAACAAGAGGAGAGGGGAGGTGAAGAGAACAAGAGGAGAGGGAGAAGAGAACAAGAGGAGAGGGAGGTGAAGAGAACAAGAGGAGAGGGGAGGAGAAGAGAACAAGAGGGAGGGGAGGTGAAGAGAACAAGAGGAGAGGGGAGGAGAAGAGAACAAGAGGAGAGGGGAGGAGAAGAGAACAAGAGGAGAGGGGAGGTGAAGAGAACAAGAGGAGAGGGGAGGTGAAGAGACAAGAGGAGAGGGGAGGTGAAGAGAACAAGAGGAGAGGGGAGGAGAAGAGAACAAGAGGAGAGGGGAGGAGAAGAGAACAAGAGGAGAGGGGAGGAGAAGAGAACAAGAGGAGAGGGGAGGTGAAGAGAACAAGAGGAGAGGGGAGGTGAAGAGAACAAGAGGAGAGGGGAGGAGAAGAGAACAAGAGGAGAGGGGAGGTGAAGAGAACAAGAGGAGAGGGGAGGAGAAGAGAACAAGAGGAGAGGGGAGGAGAAGAGAACAAGAGGAGAGGGGAGGAGAAGAGAACAAGAGGAGAGGGGAGGAGAAGAGAACAAGAGGAGAGGGGAGGTGAAGAGAACAAGAGGAGAGGGGAGGAGAAGAGAACAAGAGGAGAGGGGAGGAGAGAGGGAGGAGGTGAAGAGAACAAGAGGAGAGGGGAGGAGAAGAGAACAAGAGGAGAGGGGAGGAGAAGAGAACAAGAGGAGAGGGGAGGAGAAGAGAACAAAGAGGAGAGGGGAGGAGAAGAGAACAAGAGGAGAGGGGAGGGGAGAGAACAAGAGAGAGAACAAGAGAACAAGAGGAGGGGAGGTGAAGAGAACAAGAGGAGAGGGGAGGAGAAGAGAACAAGAGGAGAGGGGAGGAGAAGAGAACAAGAGGAGAGGGGAGGTGAAGAGAACAAGAGGAGAGGGGAGGTGAAGAGAACAAGAGGAGAGGGAGGTGAAGAGAACAAGAGGAGAGGGGAGGAGAAGAGAACAAGAGGAGAGGGGAGGTGAAGAGAACAAGAGGAGAGGGGGAGGTGAAGAGAACAAGAGGAGAGGGGAGGTGAAGAGAACAAGAGAGAGAGGGAGGAGAAGAGAACAAGAGGAGAGGGGGGAGAAGAGAACAAAGAGGAGAGGGAGTGAAGAGAACAAGAGGAGAGGGGAGGAGAAGAGAACAAGAGGAGAGGGAGGTGAAGAGAACAAGAGGAGAGGGGAACAAGAGAACAGGAGGAGAGGGAGGAGAAGAGAACAAGAGGAGAGGGGAGGAGAAGAGAACAAGAGGAGAGGGGAGGAGAAGAGAACAAGAGGAGAGGGGAGGTGAAGAGAACAAGAGGAGAGGAGGAGGAGAAGAGAACAAGAGGAGAGGGGAAGAAGAGAACAAGAGGAGAGGGGAGGGAGAAGAGAACAAGAGGAGAGGGGAGGAGAAGAGAACAAGAGGAGAGGGGAGGAGAAGAGAACAAGAGGAGGGGAGGAGAAGAGAACAAGAGGAGAGGGGAGGAGAAGAGAACAAGAGGAGAGGGGAGGAGAAGAGAACAAGAGGAGGGGGGGAGAACAAGAGGAGAGAGGGGAAGAGAACAAGAGGAGAGGGAGGTGAAGAGAACAAGAGGAGAGGGGAGGAGAAGAGAACAAGAGGAGAGGGAGGTGAAGAGAACAAGAGGAGAGGGGAGGTGAAGAGAACAAGAGGAGAGGGGAGGAGAAGAGAACAAGAGGAGAGGGGAGGTGAAGAGAACAAGAGGAGAGGGGAGGAGAAGAGAACAAGAGGAGAGGGGAGGAGAAGAGAACAAGAGGAGAGGGGAGGTGAAGAGAACAAGAGGAGAGGGGAGGTGAAGAGAACAAGAGGAGAGGGGAGGTGAAGAGAACAAGAGGAGAGGGGAGGAGAAGAGAACAAGAGGAGAGGGGAGGTGAAGAGAACAAGAGGAGAGGGGAGGTGAAGAGAACAAGAGGAGAGGGGAGGTGAAGAGAACAGGAGGAGAGAGAAGAGAACAAGAGGAGAGGGAGGTGAAGAGAACAAGAGGAGAGGGGAGGAGAAGAGAACAAGAGGAGAGGGGAGGTGAAGAGAACAAGAGGAGAGGGGGAGGAGAAGAGAACAAGAGAACAGGAGAGAGGGGAGGTGAAGAGAACAAGAGGAGAGGGGAGGTGAAGAGAACAAGAGGAGAGGGGAGGTGAAGAGAACAAGAGGAGAGGGGAGGTGAAGAGAACAAGAGGAGAGGGGAGGTGAAGAGAACAAGAGGAGAGGGGAGGTGAAGAGAACAAGAGGAGAGGGGAGGAGAAGAGAACAAGAGGAGAGGGGAGGAGAAGAGAACAAGAGGAGAGGGGAGGTGAAGAAAGAGAGGGGAGGTGAAGAGAACAAGAGGAGAGGGGAGGTGAAGAGAACAAGAGGAGAGGGGAGGTGAAGAGAACAAGAGGAGAGGGGAGGTGAAGAGAACAAGAGGAGAGGGGAGGTGAAGAGAACAAGAGGAGAGGGGAGGTGAAGAGAACAAGAGGAGAGGGGAGGTGAAGAGAACAAGAGGAGAGGGAGGAGAAGAGAACAAAGGAGAGGGGAGGAGAAGAGAACAAGAGGAGAGGGGAGGTGAAGAGAACAAGAGGAGGGGAGGTGAAGAGAACAAGAGGAGAAGAGAACAAGAGGAGAGGGGAGGAGAAGAGAACAAGAGGAGAGGGGAGGAGAAGAGAACAAGAGGAGAGGGGAGGTGAAGAGAACAAGAGGAGAGGGGAGGTGAAGAGAACAAGAGGAGAGGGGAGGAGAAGAGAACAAGAGGAGAGGGGAGGAGAAGAGAACAAGAGGAGAGGGGAGGTGAAGAGAACAAGAGGAGAGGGGAGGAGAAGAGAACAAGAGGAGAGGGGAGGAGAAGAGAACAAGAGGAGAGGGGAGGAGAAGAGAACAAGAGGAGAGGGGAGGAGAAGAGAACAAGAGGAGAGGGGAGGTGAAGAGAACAAGAGGAGAGGGGAGGAGAAGAGAACAAGAGTTGAGGGGAGGTGAAGAGAACAAGAGGAGAGGGGAGGAGAAGAGAACAAGAGGAGAGGGGAGGTGAAGAGAACAAGAGGAGAGGGGAGGAGAAGAGAACAAGAGGAGAGGGGAGGTGAAGAGAACAAGAGGAGAGGGGAGGTGAAGAGAACAAGAGGAGAGGGGAGGAGAAGAGAACAAGAGGAGAGGGGAGGAGAAGAGAACAAGGGGAGAGGGGAGGTGAAGAGAACAAGAGGAGAGGGGAGGCAAAGAGGAGGAAGAGCAGAAACACACCACACACACCGCACACACCACACACACCACAGGAATGTAGATGAGTGGTGTGGGGGTAGGCTACTTCAGCACTGAGCTACAGCTTGTCTGCTGTGGAGAATTACCAACATAGAATCTGATCACTCAGCCTTATAGGCTTCCAGTTATAACCTCATGATGACAAAGGATACGACATACATGGCTTACAAAATCGATCATCCTTGCATATAGTAACAATTAGTCTTTCAAGGAATGTATGGGTCAAATACAACTATAGTTCAAGTAAACAAGATCATGGCTCAAAGGTCACCGGTTGTCAGTAGCATACAGTATAAAAACAATGCACTATTTATTATTCATTCAGGGAATTTAGGGATGAAATACAAGGTGACCAAGTGTCTACAGTATACAGTATGCAGATCTTTCTGTACCTTTCTGAGCATGGTCTTCATCTCCACAGACCAGGCTATGGGGTAGCTGGGGTTGACCTTGTGGAACATCTGGAGGATCTCATTGGCCGGCGTGCTGGAGCGCATGACGTACGGCCTCTGGAGGGCCAGGACAGAACATTATTATCACACAGAGGTCGTCAGGGTTACCGGGTCCTCACACAGAGATACACACAATAGTCCCTAAAACTGCCTGAAGAGAAATGTCTACATCTGGGTTTAAACTAGACCAGATCATTCTTATGCTGTTTTACCTCTCTCAGGGGAGAGACAGTTTTCCTGTGTTTGGGATAGATTATGGCTGGGGCTGTGACAGTGATTGATGTGTGGTGCTTTAAGGATGCCAGGGCTGGCTGCCACTGATAGTCCAATCCAGCCGGGCCTGGGGTGAGGGGGTTTAGGGCCTGGGGAGAGGGGAGAGGGGGTTTAGGGCCTGGGGAGAGGGCTGCTGTACAGCTTGACCCTGTCATACTACAGTAGGTACTCAGCAAGGGCTTAGTGGGAGTCCTGCCCCTGCCCTCCCTGTCTTTTCCTCTCCTAACTAAAGATATGCCATGAGGGTAGTCACAGGCTGGTCCCAGATCTGTTGGTAAAACAGCACAAACAGGACCAAGCTAGGGTAATTACACCTTCATCTGAATGGTGAGGCTGGCTAAGATGGGTATTTTCATGATAATATTAAGGGTTATTTCCATGGTTATATTAAGGGATCATCTCAAGGGCAGGCTTGGAGAGAAAGGTGTTGTCACTGTCTCTTCTTCTCTTACTTCAATGGCTATTCTAGGAGCAGTAACAGCATGTATTGTAGGTTTTTAGCATGCATTATTTACAGGCTGGGGATGGGCTTTGTTTCTGTACCTGTCCTCGAAGAAGCTCGTAGGCAGTGACGCCCAGAGACCACCAGTCCACAGAGAAGGAGTAGCCAGGGTGTATTCCCTCGTGTGGCTGGAACAGCTCGGGGGCTGGGGGGAGGGAGGCACAGCTGTCATTGCTCATCCAGACTGGACAGTAGTACCAGTTAGTACTGAAAACAAACACTTTTAAATGGAACCAAAAAAGGAACCCATCAAAACTGCTACTGAAAACTCACAAAGAAACGTTAGAACCAAGCCCTTCAAAACCCTTCACCAAAAAAAGGACTCTGGTCCTTTTTATAAATAAATGAATGTTCCTGGAGATCCCAACCTCTGAACACTTGGAATATGAATGTACATTTTTCTATTAAATTATACATGATCCTTTACGTCAGTCTGGATCTAAATCCATCCTCTCCTCCTCCATCCTCTCCACCACCTCCATCTCCTCTTCTGTTCTCCGCTGCTTCCTCGGTGTCCCACTAAACCGATCCATTCGTCATGCCTCTTAATCAGGCTGGACGAGACACACCGGTCGGCCAGGACCCGGGGTCAATGAACTCCACATTGGAATCAGTCTGTAATTCTATTCATTTACATCAGATCCCCCCCCAGAGCAGAAGGAACAACATTGATCTGATACTGTATGATACGTTATGGAAGGGAAATGTAAGAGGCATAAGCATCCACATCGAAAGGGAGATATATTTACTCTGAAACTAGAAGGATACAGTACCGTAGCATTGAGCTGTGTCGCCTTTACATTGGCTCAGTGGTATAAGTGTTGTGTCGTTACTGACCCATGTATGGTTTGGTCCCTGCGATAGACGTGGCTCTTAGATCGTCTTTGACGATGGCAGCGATGTTGAAGTCCGTCAGGTGACAATGTCCTGTAGAACGGAAACAGGAAAGAAAGTCGTTTTTCGAAATTCTTGATTACAAATTGATTTGAAACTAGGTTTATAGGCAGTCTACTTAAGGCAGCATTCAGGCATCAAGCAGATACAACTGTCTTTGCCCTACATGGTGCTGTGCTGGGTGGGGTGCACGAGTTTATGCAGTCGTTAGTAATAGGGCATTCTTTGTGTTTGAACCCACAGTTCACTCTGGCTGCATTCAAAATGTGGTCACCGTGAGTGAATGATTTGGTTGGGGGGTTAAATGGTGCAGCGTCCTAGAGCAGGTCACAGAGGGAATAGCAGCCTCAGTGCCTGCTGCCAAAGTCACCAGCTAACCTTTCTGTGTGTGGGCCATGCACACTGAACACCCTTTTTTATAAGCTGTGTGTGTGTGTGTGTGTGTGTGTGTGTGTGTGTGTGTGTGTGTGTGTGTGTGTGTGTGTGTGTGTGTGTGTGTGTGTGTGTGTGTGTGTGTGTCCCAACCAGGTGTGTGTGTGTGTGTGTGTGTGTGTGTGTGTGTGTAGGGTTGTGTGTGTTGTAGAGTTGTATTTTGAATGTGTGTGTGTGTGTGTGTGTGTGTGTGTGTGTGTGTGTGTGTGTGTGTGTGTGTGTAATTTTGGTAATTAACAGAAAATCTTTGTGTGTGTGTGTGTGTATACATTGTGTGTCCATAATGTGTGTGTGTGTTTAATTCAGAAGTCCCCACAACAGTAGTAAACAAACTCAAATTTGTTGGTCCCAACAAGGTCAAATGCTATTTCTAGGGGGTTTAGGCTTAAGGTTAGAATTAGTGTTAGGGTTAGGTTTACGGTTAGGTTAAGGTTAGGTTTTTGGGTTAAGGTTTGGGTTAGGGTAAGAGTACAGTTAGGGTTAGGTTTAGAGTTAGGGAAAATAGGATTTTGAATGGCCTTTGCCAGGCCTTTCTTTGCTGCACTTGACCATATTACCGGACAGTAATCAAGATGGGACAAGACCGGAGCCTGATCAACTAGTACAGTTGATTTTCGTGTCAAACATATTTTAATAACAGACATACCCTATTTGTGTATGCTACCTCACGTTGGGCACACGCTTTCTGTGTTTTGTCTGGTTTTGTCTGAGAGAGAAAGACACAAACAATCACACTAACCTGGGAGGTCAGTTCCGGCTGAGTAGCCAAGGAAACTATATCCCTCAGCTCCCTGACACACCCCGAGGACATCACATTTAGTGCGTCTCCTGTACCCGGACATGACTTCATTGTTTTGCTGAGATACCAAATGCTATTCTCATCAGAAAGGGCACATGAGGTAAAGATAGGTAAACTCTTCCAGGACTCTGTGCTCTTTGAAAACACTTCATGGGGATGCCCTTTTGACCCGTGTTGTTTTTCAAAGTTCAGTGGTAAAAGGTAGAAAAACCCAGGCTGAGCTGGACTCGGCTCCTGTGTAATGACACATGGTGTTCCAGGAGAGCAGCTCAGTCCCGAGGCTACTGCATTCAGACATCTACTGTAGTTGACAGGCTATGATCAGGGGACGTGTACATGAGAAGGTAATGTCTGGATAAAGAGCACAGGCACAGCATGAGAAAGAAATAACGTTGAAGTTAATAGCATCTCAAGGCCTGGGTGCAAAAGAGACAGGCTCTCTCTCTCTCACACCACATAATTTGCATACATACATAATTTACGACTTAAATCAGATATGATTGGCTGAGCCGTCTTACCGTGTTCGTCCAACAGAATGTTGTCAGGTTTGATGTCTCTGGAAAAGCACACACACACACACACACACACACACACACACACAGAGAGAGAGAGAAACAGAGCAGCATTAGGTATTAGGTCACTGACCATCTCCATCAACATCACCATGACAATACTGTATCGTTGTTGGACAGAGAACAAAACCTAAACAACAAAAAATGTGTCATGTCACGTTACATCCTTAGAACAATATCGGCCGAGAACAAATAAACAAAAACAACACACATAGAAATGCACAATATATCAAGCACAGTTATATCACTAGCAATAATGTCCCAACATCTTTAAATTGGACTGACAGGAACTGTGCTTTCCAGCCAAACACTCAAAGCATCCCAAATGGGCTGGAGAATCATGCCATCGGAATCAGGTTGTGTCCTAAATGGCACCGTATCTATCCAAATAGACTGCACACAGAGCCTTGTCGTCAAACGTAGTGCAGTCTATTTGTCTATTTGGATAGATAGGGTGCCATTTAGAACACATCCTAATTCCGAGGACCTGATTCTCCAGCCCAGTCAGGACAACCTGGTCTCAGAAAATGTTGCATTATTCTGTTCGCAAATCCGTATTCACTTGTGGATGTCCATCACCCATTTGGCAAATGTTATGAATTACAATTTGTATTATATGTTACACATTTACATAACATACACTATGTTACAAATTTGCAAAAGTACAATATGTTACAAATTTGGAAAAATATACAATATGTTATGGACTTGCAAAAAACGTATGATATGTTACATATTGTAGCTAGGTGGCTAACATTAGCTAGCTCGCTAATGTTAGCTAGCCTAGGGGTTAGGGTTAAGGTTAAGTTTAAGAGTTAGAATTTCTGCCACTTCCAACAAGTCCCGGAGCCGGTGTAGTACAATTCGACCTTAGTCCTGCATTGACGCTTTGCCTGTTTGATGGTTTGTTGGAGGGCAGAGAGGAATTTCTTATAAGCTTCTGGGTTAGAGTCCCACTCCTTGAAAGGGGCAGCACTACCCTTTAGCTCAGTGTGAATGTTGCCTGTAATCCATGGCTTCTGGTTGGGGTATGTACGTACAGTCACTGTGGGGATGACGTCCTCGATGCACTTACTGATAAAGCCAGTGACTGATGTGATGTACTCCTTCACGCCATCGGAAAGATCCCAGAACATATTCCAGTCTGTGCTAGCAAAACAGTCCTGTAGTTTAGCATCTGCTTCATCTGACTACTTTTTTTATAGAACGAGTCACTGGTGCTTCCTGCTTTAATTTTTACTTGTAAGCAGAAATCAGGAGGATAGAGTTATGGTCAGATTTTCCAAATGGAAGGTGAGGGAGAGCTTTGTACGCGTCTCTGTGTGTGGAGTAAAGGTGGTCTAGAATTGTTTCCCCTCTGGTTTCAGATTTAACATGATGATAGAAATGAGGTAAAACTGATTTAAGTTTCCCTGCATTAAAGTCCCCGGCCACTAGGAGCGCCGCCTCTGGATTAACGTTTTCCTGTTGCGTGTGGTGGAATACAGCTGTGTGGTTTTAATGCCAGCCTCGGTCTGTGGTGGTATGTAGACAGCTACGAAAAATACAGATGAAAACTCTCTAAGTAGATTGTGTGGTCTACAGCTTATCATGAGATACTCTACCTCAGCCGAGCAAAACCTTGAGACTTCCTTAGATATCGTGCACCAGCTATTGTGTACAAATATGTATAGGCCCCTGCTCCATTTCTTACCAGAGGCTGCTGTTATGTCCTGCCGATAGAGTTTATAACCCGCCAGATGTATGTTCTTAATGTCGTCGTTCAGCCACGACTCGGTGAAACATATGATATTACAGTTTTTAATGTACTATTGGTAAGGTATACGTGCTTTCAATTCGTCCCATTTATTTTCCAGCGATTGAACGTTAGCTAGTATGCTCTGCTAGGATAAGTAGTGGGAGGAGCAGACTGAGGGGCCGAGAAAAGTGCAAGGAACTCAAGATAGCAGTGGCAGCTGTACAGATAACTCATCCAAAGTGCGTTGACTTCTCAAACACAGCGGTAAGCTACACTATATGATGCCCCGTCTCCTTATTAATTCAGCCACTTAAATGGCATATATTATTATTATTATTAAGAAAAAGTATGTACCTGGATTTCTGGATAAATTGGTCACAAACTTTGATCTGATCTTCATCTAAGTCACAACAATAGACAAACATAGTGTGCTTAAACTAATAACACACAAATTATTGTATTTTTGTTGTCTATATTGAATACATAATTTGAACATTGTAGGTGTAGGTTGTAAAAAGTATGTGAACCCCTAGGCTAATGACTAATCAATCAGACGAGATTGGAGATGTTGGTTAGAGCTGCCTTGCTATCCACACGAAGCATTCCCTGATATGAACCATGCCTCAAACAAAAGAGATCTCAGAAGATTAAGAATTGTTGACTTACATAAAGCTGTAAAGGGTTACAAAAGTATCTCGAAAAGCCTTGATATTCATCAGTCCACAGGAAGACATATTGTCTATAAATGGAGAAAGTTCAGCACTGTTGCTACTCTCCCTAGGAGTGGCCATCCTGCAAAGATGACTGCAAGAGCACAGCGCAGAATACTTAATGAGGTTAAGAAGAATCCTAGAGTGTCAGCTAAATACTTATAGAAATCTCTGGAACATGCTAACATCTCTGTTGATGAGTCTAGACTACCTAAAACACTAAACAAGAATGGTGTTAATGGGAGGACACCACAGAAGGAAACATTGCTTCATGTCTGAAGTTTGCAAAAGTGCACCTGCATCTTCCACAGCGCTACTGGCAAAATATTCTGCGGACAGAAGAAATTACAGTTGAGTTGTTTGGAAGGAACACACATGTGTGGAGAAAAAAAGGCACAGCACACCAACATCAAAACCTCAACTCAACTGTAATGTATGGTGGAGGGAGCATCATGGTTTGGGGCTGCTTTGCTGCCTCAGGGCCTGGATAGCTTGCTATCATCGACGTAAAATGAATTCCCAAGTTTATCAAGACATTTTGCAGGAGAATGTTAGGCTATCTATCCACCAATTGAAACTCAACAGAAGTTGGGTGATGCAACAGGACAACGACCCAAAACACAGAAAGAATAAATCAACAACAGAATGGCTTCAACAGAAGAAAATACACCTTCTGGAGTGGCCCAGTCAGAGTCCTGACCTCAACCTGATTGAGATGCTGTGGCATGACCTCGAGAGCAGTTCACACCAGACATCCCAAGAATATTGCTAAACTAAGAAGAGGGATGGTCCAAAACTCCTCCTGACCGCTGTGCAGGTCTGATCCGCAACTACAGAAAGCGTTATTGAGGTTATTGCTGCCAAAGGAGGGTCAACCAGTTATTAAATGTGAATGTTTACACAGTGTGTTCAAAGACATGAAAACGTGTAATTGTTTGTGTGTTATTATTTTAAGCAGACTGTGTTTGTCTACTGTTGTGACCTAGACAAAGATCAGATCAAATTTTATGACCAATTTATGCAGAAACCCAGGTATTTCCAAAGGGTTCACATACTTTGTCACGATCGTCGTATGGAGTAGACGGTGAGGACCAAAACGCTGCGTGGTTAGTATACATTCTTCTTTATTGAAGAAAGAACATGAAGTAAACTGAACCGTAACAATAGACAAATAACGACAGTGACGCCATAATAAGAAAACTGTGCTGACACACGCAACTAACATAGATAATCACCCACAAAGTACCCACAGAATATGGCTGACTAAATATGGTTCCCAAGCAGAGACAACGATAGACAGCTGCCTCTAATTGAGAACCAATCTAGGCAACCATAGACATACAATTTACCTAGAAAGGAAACAGCCCCATAAACATACAAAACCCCTAGACAAGACGAAAAACACATAAATCACCCATGTCACACCCTGACCTAACCAAAATAACAAGGAAAAGAAAGAATACTTTTCAGGGTGTGACACTTTTTCTTGCCACTGTAGCTAACTAGCAAGTACACAGCTGGACTCTTTCTGTTGTGCTGGTTAAAAACAAACACGTGACTCTGTCGACTGTTCTGGGGAACTACGGTAAGCTTCATAATGTAAAATAATGTGACAGGTGAAATGAAGAATGCGATCTGCTTCATCTCCCAATGTAATTGTACAAGTTGTCTGAAGGTATTTACTTAAAAAGTAGGTATAAATGTTCACATTTATTGAAAAACTTCAAAGAAATAGTTTCAATGGTTTACCGCACAAGCCTAGTGTGTGTGTGTAGTTGTGATGCGTGTGTTTCAACCAGCAGGTAGGGCCATGGAAAAACCAGAGCAACCCGAGGAGAGGGACATGTGTGGACCAGGCCATCCTTTTTGAGAACCGCACAGGGGACAGATCACACAGACTTTACCATGAGCATCAAAGATCAATGATGAAACAGAGAGAGACACTCCAAAGAACAACCCTACTGTCTTTGTTGTCCATTGTATGAAAATGACATGTGATGAAGAAAACCTCATTTCCCCAGGGAACCCCATCTTTGCATTCGTTCTCATTTTCATAAAGTTGCTCATAATGGTCCTTCTCTGTAATGATCAGACACTACTTCATTTTCTAAATGTCCCTTAAAGGACTAGGATGGAGGACAACGTTGGATAATCACCTCAGTGACAGAATAAAAAGATCTCATGTAAGATACAGTACATGACACATCATCACATCTGGCTATGTGTCGATCAGAGCTTTGGAGATAGCTGACAACATACTGTAGAGTTCTGGATCATAACACTGGATCAATCGCTCAGTGGGCTAGTAGCAGCGGCAGGGTAGCCTAGTGGTTAGAACATTGGACTAGTAACCGAAAGGTTGCAAGTTCAAATACCCGAGCTGACGAGGTACAAAATCTGTCGTTCTGCCCCTGAACAGGCAGTTAACCCACTGTTCCTAGGCTGTCATTGAAAATAAGAATTTGTTCTTAACTGACTTGCCTAGTAAAATAAAGATCAAATAAAAAAAATAAAAACTTGTCGGGAGATCATGTCCACTAACCATGAGCCTTTGGAGCACGGCTTCCCAGCCTCATTAGTCCTGACAGCCACATCAGCGGACAGGGTTGATTAGCATATTAAAAGGGTGCCTGCTGCAGCAGGTGGGGCGGGGGTGTCTGTGTACCCTGAGGTGTCAGTGTACCTAGCCCAGGGCCCGGGTTAAAAAGGTCAAATCTGTTGCACTTAATTAGTTGACATTTCCCTCAACGGTTGCACGGAGAGGTGTTTTATATTTAAAACCCATGGCAGCCATTGTGGAACACCAGACAGGAGCTGCTGCTCCACTCAACTGCCTGCTGATGGTTATGGGTGCGACTGTGAGAGCCGGAGCCATCCACAACCCACCCCTGCTGTCACCCAGACAATGACCTTGGCTGAGATATGGAGAGGTGTTTTATATTTAAAACCCATGGCAGCCATTGTGGAACACCAGACAGGAGCTGCTGCGCCACTCAATTGCCTGCTGATGGTTATGGGTGCGACTGTGAGAGCCGGAGCCATCCACAACCCACCCCTGCTGTCACCCAGACAATGACCTTGGCTGAGATATGTAAACATTGGGGCTTTATCGCCCGTTCTCTAAAAAAACATTGTTTATTGTTTGGCATTTTCTATTCAGCTGAATCACATGCACTCTGCCTGCGTAATTCTAGGATGAGAGCCCCGACCGCTGTCTGATAAGAATTACCCAGGCAATTACCTTGGCCCCGCTCCTCGTTCATGGACTTTTATTAGTAGAAGACAAAGGGGTGGAAAGCTTATTTGTGTTGATAGAATGTGCTCGTGTTCAGACTTAGCCTGGTCCCAGATAAGTTTCCATGAATAAAGCACATACAGATCTGGGACCAGAGAAGTTCAGACTCATGTTGTCTCCCTCTCCTTTACTGTTGTTGTCCTGTGTCTGCCCAGTCGCTCTAGAAAAAAAAGAAAAGGAGAGCCACACACTCTAGGAGCTCACATGCAATTAATAATAGCCAACGTTTCGACAAACAATCTGTCCTCCCTGATGAAGACAGCTTGTCCCTTCGAAACGTTGGTTATTAGATTATTGAATGATTGCATCTGAGCTCCTAGAGTGTGCGGCTCTCCTTTTCTTTTTCAAGTGTTTCTTTCACCTCTAGATTTCCCAGTCATCCTACCTCCTGGCCGACTGTCACTCCTGGTGTAGCTAGAGGCCAAATCACCTCCACCTTCCCTGGGCGTAGTATTAGCATGGGCCCCACGTTATCATTTTCCATCCTTTCAGTGGTACAGCACCGCGCCAGGCCCTCGTCTCGCGCTACAAACTCATTAGGAAATGGAATCGTTATATTCCAGCAATAAGAGATGGCCAACAGATGGACTCGGGCCTGATGTGCCCACAGCCAGCTGGCTGGGGGACTATTAAAAGGTGTCACGTCAATAGGCGTACAACTTTTTTTTTTGCCACTTTTAATAGAAGGATATTTGGAGGTGCTACCAAGGGCTTCATCGGTCCCAAAAAAAATCTCTCTCTCGCTCTCTCTTCATCGCTCTCTTGCTCTTTTTCTCCCCTTGCAGAAAAAAAACTTGTGGAATCAACGTGTTTTTGGTCTCCATCTCTCAATTCCTCTCTTGCTCTCTCTTGCTCCTTCTCTCCATTTCTCTCTCTCATCACTCTCTCTCGCTCTCTTTCATCTTTTTCTAGAGCTTGCACAGGCAGCGTTTGCAAAGGCAGCGTTTGCAAAGGCTGAGTTGTGAATAGAAAAATTGCTGTACGGTGTATATTCCCATTGATGGACACTATATTGAGTAAAGGAGCATATTTGTCCTTCAACATCAATGCCCTTCTATGATGTTAGATTAAACAAACTCATCTCCAGCATAGACCAGCTGATTCCCTATATAGTGCACTAGTTTTGACCAGAACCATATGGGCCCTGGTCCAGCATAGTGTGTTAGGCTATATAGTGAATAGGCTACCATTTGGGACGCGTCCTTGTTGGGATCCCCCGTCCGGAGTGAGGCTCATTGGTGATTCTGCCAAGGCAGCAATGGAAGGGTGGGGTTGAAGTGCAGTGCAACCGATCCGCCTGGCTTTTCTCTCGCTTGACTAGTCCAACAACCTATTACCTGGATCTAATGATCTCATTACACCAGCTATCAGGATGAGAGGAGTAACCAAAACCTCCACATGGTCACCTGACACCCCTCTGATACAGTGAGACAGAGGACAGCCTGGAACACAACCAAAAGTCCTTCAATGTGTTCCGCCACACACAGGTCAGAAGACTGGAAAGAGGGGGTTTGGGCTGTTCTGTATCATCGTCTTTGTACATGACCCACTCTATAGCCACCTCCTAACGAGGACTGCTTTGATGACTCCATCAGTACTGTGGAAGGTTAGAGATAGCACCACAGACAGCACATACAGCTGCCAGGCCTTAGGCCAGGTTCTGCCCCATGATGTCCCAGAGTAGAGCAAAGCAGGCTAGAGCAGCACAGCGAGGGAGCGCCAGTCATCCATCAGCAGAAGCCAGCCGCCCACGCCCACCAGCCATGAGAGGAATCAGCAGAGAGCAGCACGCTTTGAACGTGGAGGGAAACCTTAACTAACCACAGCAGGCAACTTACATCTAAAACGAACAGCCTCAACCCCATTAAGAGCTAAGGGGTTAGCCAAAGCAGAGCTTCCATTCACTTGAGTTTGATCAGTTAAATAATAACAGCTCTCAGAGTGGCAGAGTGGAGGATGGTTATGCTATTTCTTACTCATAGACACAGCGCTTGGATTTCACTGCCTGACGAGCGTTCATCTGGCTCCCATCTAATTTGGGCCGGTTTGAATCGGTTGGTCTTTAGAGAGCGCCTGTTTGAACAAGGCATTCTGAGGCACGGCTCACTGAATCACAATTATTACAGAGGAATTATTTACTAACTCAAACTCATAGGGAGAACGCTGAAAGTTCACAAAAAGTGGAAGGTCTTGTAAGGTACGGACGGGACTGTAATATACAAGTAGTTAACTATTATTTTAGGGCAGACTACAAAGGTAAATATGTTGTCATGCTCCCAGTAAAACCAACGTTCACAAATCCACTGTTGTGAGTTTAAAGGATGTTTCATTTACCTTCTTCTGCTTTACCTGACTTACAGTCTGACATATGAACACATATGTCGCCTCCTGTCATGAAATAATTATGCAGACTATAGATACAGAACACTGAACTTTTTATTGGGAAGACGGAAGCTTCCTTTACTCACAGAAACATCCCTCTCAGGCGCCATAATACTGTGGGATGAGAAAGTGTTGACAAATGTGTGCCATTTATCTTCCTTTAACAAATGAGTTTCCGCGGTAGAGAGACTTGCTGAGCGAGATAATGTGTCTGTGCTCTAGGTGTTGCTGAAGCCAAGCCAAGTCAGGGACACAGTGGGCCGTGACAGAGCGGTGGGGAGAAAGATGATGAAACAGTACATTTGGAGAAACAATGTCTGGTCAGTGCCACATTCATTTGCACAGGGAACCAGAAGGATACACAGTGCCAGTTTGAGGCTGTGCTGCGCTGAGCAGACCTGAGTTCGGCTGACTTGAGCCGCTGCAAAATCGAGCTCTCGTCAGAGAGTAAAAGGAAAAAGCACACACAAAAACAAACCAGGGTGAGAGAAAATGAGAGAGCTCTCCAAGAGCATCAAACAACAGACACCCGCATGACGCAACAGGCTTAGAAATGTTTTTATCAGGATATGCAACAAAATGTTTGGGAGAGATTTGGAGAACAGACGCACACTCCCCAATATGAACACCTCCCCTGGTGAAAGCAGTTCAGCGGTGTTGGAAATAAGCATGAGAGAACAGCTGTGGATTCGATAGCAATCTGAACAAAGACAGAGCCAACCTTGAAAGACTTTCAACGTGGAATGAGTTTCAGTTGAGGCGGTAGAAAGGCTCAAATGTGATTATGCATTCAGTGCTGTTGCCATTTGGGGGGTGCAGGATTGAGGCTTTGCAATCACATTTGACACTCTGACTGTATCTTTCCTCTAAACAAAGCCTGGGCGTGTCTGTAGCTTCTGAAGCTCTTGTCTGAAGCTCTTGTCTGAAGCTCTTGTCCGAAGCTCTTGTCTGAAGCTCTTGTCTAAAGCTCTTGTCTAAAGCTCTTGTCTAAAGCTCTTGTCTAAAGCTCTTGTCTAAAGCTCTTGTCTAAAGCTCTTGTCTAAAGCTCTTGTCTGCCTCGGTGTAAAGCAGGCGGCGTCTCTCTCTCTCTCTGAGCTCAGAGCACAGCATTGTTCAGAGCCATGCTGTACTTTCACAGTGCTGGAGCCTGTAATTAATTCAATAATTCAAACTGAGACCATAAAAACAGTAGAGAGGGCTACAGTCTCTGTGGCACTTCTGTTTTTAGTTTACAACCTTGGGCCTCAACAGCAAGCAAACATCAAATTGTATTCCAGACGCAATGTGACTTCTGATGTCAAAACAGATCATTTTACTTAGCTCTATAAGACGAACCACTGTTTTGGTTTGGAGCAATGGAAAACAGGCTTCATATTCTAAAATCATCTGTCAAATGCAATCTTATCTCGCTTAAGGACATCATCTACAATCTTTGTGCAGACCAAGCATCGAGACATCATGAGGATTCATCAGTCATCATGTGGTTTCATCAGTCATCATGTGCTGTCGACCATTACCTAACAGCCCAACGGGAAGTACCTTCAGCATGAAATATTAAAACCTATTGAGGATTTAAAATCACTTGGTCACTTTCGTCAAAGTGCAGAAGCTACTGTGGCGAGCTAGTGAGTCAATAACACCACAGCTCCACCACTTCCTTTTCTACAAGTCCTAACCTGTGGACTAGTGATAATGCTCCCGGCTTGAGTTACATGGATACTGCTGCCCACTTCCACCATTCTCATTCCCACTTGCCTGTCTCCCCCTCCAACTGTCTAATCAAGCTGCTGTGGGGAGTGAGTCAATAACTCCACCACCTCCTTTCCCTTTGTCTTGTATGAGAGGATCGTCTCTGAAGATACCACTAATTGAGATGCATCTTAGTGTTAATAATTGAAAACCCTATGAGAAGGTTCTGACAAAACAGGCCTTGATGTGATCTGTTACCCTGATGGTCATAGATCTATTGTGAAAAAGTGAAGCCGGAGTAAATGTGGAGAAGTGCACTTACGAGTATATACTTTTTCTTTTTGGAATCGATCATCAAACCTGATGCAATGTCGTTATCAACACTATCCTCATGAATCATCCGTCATGAGTCATAGGATATAGAGATTCTGCTCAAGGCCAGCAGACACACACACACACACACACACACACACACACACACACACACACACACACACACACACACACACACACACACACACACACACACACACACACACACACACACACACACACTGAATACACAAAACTACTCACAGTGTGCACATCCGCCCTCTCAAAGTATTCCATTTCTATACAGATTCAAATTAGAATGCCCATCTTTTCCTTCTTCACAAATAAATGCAGATTGAAAGCGGTTGATTTGATCTAAACACGCATCTCCCAAACACCTGCTTTTAGGATCCTTTGTTGGAATGGAATGACAGAAACAGAAACTATCCCACTGAATTGATTCATGAGTCAGATATTGAGAAATGATCCCCCAGTCTATTTCCCTGCAGTGGTTTCAGCGCTCATGAGGCATTTCTAAGTTATATTCTTCAAGGATCTATGGTTACATATAATACATGTTTAAGTCCAAAAAAATGGATGTTTAGGCCTACCACTAAATAGTGTCATTTGTTATCCTGCATGTGATTAATTAGCACTCTGGAACCCTGAAGCCTCCCAGTTGTCCAGGTCTGATAAGGCCATTCGCCATCATTATTATCCTGTTCCCCTGCACACAGGTAGAGGGCTATCATACAACCTGAGGAAGGTCTATAGGGCCACCTCTGCCTGTAGTGTGTGTTGGCGTGTTCGTGTGTCTTGACTTATCATCAAGTCAACCCCACATTTCTCTCCAGGCTGACCTGACCGTCACAATTGAAGGTCTTTCAGGTCAATCCGATTTGTCACGATGAATGACAGGACAGTCAATTCATTCGTCAGTTACTTAAAGGAGCTTGAGGGATGCTGTTGGGTGGTAGCCATCTATGTATTTTGGCTGTCGGCCGTGGACGTCGGGGGCTTTGGCATGGCAGCATATACTTGTGCCTAAAAAGCACTTATGTACATTCCAAGATTGAATAAGGAGTCTATGTTTTTGGGCCTAGACAGAGTTTGGACATATTTACATTTACATTTAAGTCATTTAGCAGACGCTCTTATCCAGAGCGACTTACAAATATCATAAAGAAAATAGTCAGCCACTCACTGTAAACTGTTGTGTCAGGTGTAACTACTTTCACGTCCCTTTGCCCTTGATCAACACAGTATTTGGAGGTGCACCATCTAATGCAGCAGGTATCCAGGACTGGCAGCTCACAGTGTTGGGCTCAATTCATAATTGAATTGAGGGTGCCTCGTAAACTCCAATTTAGTTCTTGAATTGTAATGACGTTTGAATTTTATATAGTAAACAGCATACAGAATTGGAATTGTAAGGAAATAGAAATGGATTCAGTGAAATTCTAAATGATGTGTAGTCTACAATTGATTATCAGGAAAAACTACAAAAATGTATGATCAAGGAAAACAAAAACCTGTATGTGAATATTCTAAGTTATTATATTTCATTAATCATTTACGTGTTGTTCAATATGGGGACATTACTACATTTCACTTACATTAGTTTAACCCTAAAGTTAACACTGAGGGCGAGATAAATAAGGCAAACAAATTAAATGGTTGGTGGAAATATAATTGGCTATTCTAAGTACTAAGGGTTAAAGAGTATATGAACATTATTTCCAGGGAAAATGTATATATTCTTTGTTTTCTTTTTTTGTTTTCCTGAGTGAGGGAGCTCCAAAATGCAGGTGTTTCAGCCTAGCTCAGTGCTTTCTGTGGTGGTGGGGCAGGCGGGCAGAAAACACAGCGCGTTGAGCCATGATTGGCTCAGTGATCTGTCACTCATGGGGACACTACGTCACCTAAGGGTAGACTTTGAAAATATTTGCTGCTTGGGTGCTGCCATAGAGTTACATTAGAAGTGCCCATCCAAGGCTCAAGGTCATTGGCCACAGATAAAATTATGACAAATCATGTTATATCTACAGTAGCTTTGATTGGACTGTCAACATCATACTTTCAAAATCTTAGCTAGCAGTCATCATCATGAATGAAGTTGACAATCTACTGGCAAATCCTTTTTAATCCTTGTCATATGAAGATAAATAATGAAGAGAAATTACAGATAAAACATATCGGTGCTCATTGGCCATTGGATATAAACATTACACAACAAGTTGGAAATCGCAAATACAACAGAGTGGTTTGGAAGGAATCAGTGGCTAACTGTGAGTTTAAGACAACTGGGACCTTTGGGAAAAAATGAGCTACAACTGGGAAAATACGTTTAGAAATGTCATCCAACTCAGAATTGTAAATTGGGAACTCCGGCCTCTTACTAGAGCTACGACCTGAAGATCACTGATGTCATCATGATTCAACCTTTTTTTTTGTTGTTCCCAGTTGTCTTGAAAGCACCATAAATCCAGAGAACGCAAGACTTTGATGACAAAGTTTGACGACGAAATTTGCCCAAGTAGGACCGCCACGCTACCTTCCTGTTCAAGTGAGCACAGCACAACAAGGTGAGTCCAAAAATGTATTGTATGCTGCTGTATAAATGATGTAATATGCCAGGAAGATATGTATACTGTATCTAAGAAAGTCATACTAAGTGTTTGTTGTGTAGTAAGCTGTTAGTAGCCCAGTTGCCTCACCCTAATAATTTGGTCTATTTTCACCTCTTAATTTGGCCTAATGTTCTGACTTGGTGGTGTTTTCGAGAAATGTAGTCATTGAATAGTGTAAGAGCTTTCTTTGTCTGCTTATAATGCCCCTTTTATTTACCCTATGATTCTGACTTGGTGTACAAGGCGAACTCTGTAAGAACGGCCCATGTTATGAATTCTGTTGCTGTACATTTCAAAAGTGCTGAACAAATAGTTATATTGAGATGTCCATCCTTGCTCGCTCGTTAATGTCTTAATCGGAATTACGGATTGCATCATCTACTTGTCATCCACTTATGCCATAGTTTGTACATCTCAATTGTCTGTAGAAACCACATTTGTTATGGTATAGGGGACGCTTGCGTCCCACTTGGCCAAAAGCCAGGGAAAATGCAGCTCGGCAAATTCAAATAAAATTATTTAAAAATCAAACTTTCATTAAATCACACGTAAGATACTAAATTAAAGCTACACTCGTTGTGAATCCAGCCAACATGTCAGATTTTAAAAAGGCTTTTCGTCGAAAGCATAAGAAGCTATTAACTGATGATAGTACACCAGTAAACAAAGAGGGTAGCATATTTCAACCCTGCAGGCACTACACAAAACGCAGAAATGAAATATAAAACATGCCTTACCTTTGACAAACTTTTTGTTGGCACTCCAATATGTCCCATAAACATCACAATTGGTCCTTCTGTTCGATTAATTCCGTCCATATTGTGACGGCCCTGAATTTTTCTGAACCGTCTCAGTGCTTCTCCTTCCAATAGGACGCTTTCCCTTTAATTCCCAATTAAATAGCCAAAAGTGGGGTTGTGATGGAGACGTGAATGGATGGATGTGTTCAACCCTCAGTTCATTCAGAAGCTTCTCTATTCCGTTTGTTTTGTTGCCGTTAAACGTGTGTTTTGTAGCCTAATAGAGTTTACCCAGGATCGGATCCACTCTTTGCGTCCGTGGACTACACCTCTCTGTTCTTCGTGGCCTTTCTCCACTGGAGATCTGTTGGCTGATTGGATTGTATGACTGACCGACTAAAAAGAGTCTACAACGGTATTTCATTTGTTTTGATGTGATGTATACTGTGATGATTTATGTAGTTAGTTGTAGTTGAGGACTTAGTAAGAGTTGATACGCTTTAAAGTTCTCTAGTAAAATAATTGTTATATTGATTGTATGATTAATACTGGGTTTATGTTACACTTGAATGAATGGACAAACATTGCGTGACTAAGGTCACGGGAGTTCCCCGAACTCCTTTACCGGGCTGGACTCTTTTTAGGCCCGAGGTACAGGAAATTTCTAGAAGAACCAGAACTCATTGTGATATTATTATATGTGTGTAATCATTGTTGCTAATACAACCCACGCAAAATAATATAGTTGTTTTTGAAGTTATTTTCAATGTTTTAAGGGTTTATGAAAAGTTTATTTCCATTCTGACTTTTACATAAGTCCTTTATTGGTGTAGACTTGACGGACCAGATGGGACTCATTCCCTCCCAAACCAAAAGGAGAAACCAATGTTTTCTCTGGTAGGCACAACCTACCTGGCACCCCTATAAATAATAACCTCAAGTCAAAACCGTTACAATATATATCCAAAATGTCCATTTATTTGGCACGTTTGATCCAGAAAAAAACAGCTTCCAAATCACGCAACGTCACTACAAAATATTTCAAAAGTTCAAAAGCCTGTAAACTTTGCCAAAACATTTCAAACTACTTTTTTAATACAACCTTAGGTATTTTTAAACGTTAATAATCGATCAAATTGAAGACTGGTCTACCTGTGTTCAATACAGGAAGACAACTAACCAAGCTACTTTTCAAGTCTTGCGCAACTCTCAACAGTGTTATGCAGTTCCTAGATGGCTGTACTTCTTCCTTGCACACAGGAATAACCTCAACCAAATTCCAAAGACTGGTGACATCCAGTGGAAGCGGTAGGACCTGAAAACAAGTTCCTAAGAAATATTGTTTCCCAATGAGAGTTCACTAAACAGACAGAGACCCCCTCCCAAAAAAAAATCTGAATGGTTAGTCCTTGGGGTTTTGCCTGCTACATAAGTTCTGTTATACTCACAGACATAATTCAAACAGTTTTAGAAACTTCAGAGTGTTTTCTATCAAAATCTACTAATACTATGCATATGTTATATTCTTGGCATGAGTAGCAGGAAGTTGAAATTGGGCACGCTATTTATCCAAAAGTGAAAATGCTGCCCCCTATACCTTAAGAAGTTTTAACCAACTCAGCTTTATCAGCTATCTTTTTTTAAAGGCAGTAAATGAGGCTGAATTAACTGTTTCGCTGCCAGACTAGAATCCTCTGACAGCCAGGTATAGCAGTGGTAAGGTGTAGGGACTGCTTTTGGGACTCTGCTGTTGGGACAGCTTTATGTAGGCAATGCAATTCGTGTATTGTTTAGTGTTGTGTAGTGGTTTTGCAGGGAATGCATCCCACTTTTTTTTGCCCAAGCAAGATGTACATGCAAAAATCACCACTGAGAAGGTGCTTCCAATTCAAGCACATTTACGTCCCCTTTCCTTCTCCTTGCCTCCTCTCCTCCTCCTTTGACCTTTTTCAAAAGGCCAGAGGGAACAGAGGAGAGAGGATGCAGAAGTTGAGCAAATCCAATTGAGAAAAGGCCTATGACTGTGTGGAATTTCATTGAATTGCACCAAATTAAATTCTACTTCCTGTCACTCAAACTCAAATTAAATTTCTACATCCTGTGTGATGTGGTCAACTCAATTCAAATTTCAACTCATGAGTTTTGAAAATCCATTTGAAAATTATGAATTAAGCCCAAACCTGCTGGCTAGTCTGAAAGGACATTGGAGGACACTATGTCCTCTAGGAGCTGCAGCTGCTGTGAGTACCGCTCAGCTCTGATCGGTCTCTCTTAAAGGAGAAGTTTCATTTTTTACAACCAAATCTCAATTTATGTTGTAAATGACATGTTGAAGAAGGGTCCAGACACCTTTTTTTGTGATTTTACATGTTTTTGAGAAATATACTCCAAACAGAAAATCACTTCCTCATCCTCATTGTAAGAGGATCAGGATCGAGGCAAAGATGATCGGAGCAAAGTACAGAGAGATCTTTGATGAAAACCTGCTCCAGAGCGCTCAGGACCTCAGACTGGGGCGAAGGTTCACCTTCCAACAGGACAACGACCCTAAGCACACAGCCAAGACAATGCATGAGTGGATTCAGGACAAGTCTCTGAATGTCCTTGAGTGGCCCAGCCAGAGCCCAGACTTGAACCTGATCAAACATCTCTGGAGAAACCTGAAAATAGCTGTGCAGCAATGCTCTCCATCCAACCTAACAGAGCTTGAGAGGATCTGCAGAGAAGAATGGGAGAAACTCCCCAAATACAAGTGTGCCAAGCTTGTAGCGTCAAATCCAAGAAGACTCGATGCTGCCAAAGGTGCTTCAACAAAGTACTGAGTAAAGGATCTGAATACTTATCTAAATGTGATATTTCTGTTTTTTTTAAATACATTAGCAGTTTTTTGCTTTGTCATTATGAGGTTGTGTATGTAGACTGGTGAGGGGGGAAACAAATTTAATCAATTTTAGTAGAAGGTTGTAATGTAACAAAATGTGCAAAAAGTCAAGGTCTGAATACTGTCTGAAGGCACTGTACTTCAAGAAATTCTGACTTAACCGCATCAATCACGATGACCTGAGTTATGTCACTAAGATAATCATGAAACCACGAACAGGCATCAGAGCTCAGGCATATCGAGGACAACTTATTCAATAAAGTAGCATGATCAACAGTATCAAAGGTTTTTGACAGGTTCTCAAACAAAGCAGTGCATTTCATTTTAGTGTCTAAGGAATTGACAAGATCATTAACAACTAAAGTGGTTGCTGTAATAGTGCCAGGCCTAAACTGAACAGAAAATAATCACCTACACCACACAGGTGGGAAAAGGTTACCTAAGTATAATTCTCAATCAGAGACAACTAGCGACACCTGCCTCTGATTGGGAACCATACCAGGCCAAACACAAAAACACCACATAGAAAAAGGAACATAGACAACCCACCCAACTCACACCCTGACCATACTAAAACATCGACATAACAAAATATCTAAGGTCAGCACGTGACACAATATCATTGTGAAAATAGACTTATATTATTTCAAAGAGGTAGCCTGCTGGTGATTGGTGATTAAATACATTTAAAAAAAATGGTGATTAAATACATCAACGATGCAATTTTTTTTCCCGGAACGAGGCCCATGTCTGAATTAATTTGTTGTGGCAGAAAGAAGGAAGTAGAACCCTTCAGGGATTTGACATTTTTCCAGAATTTAGCCAGGTTTCAATTACAATCCAAAAGAGCGGTTACATAATATTTCCGGAGTGTACCAGGCATTCGATCTACCTTTAACCCTTCATTTTTTGAAGGGAGCATGATTATCCACAATAGTATTGAAGACATCTGTAAAAAGGCTGAACGCTACATCAGGTTCAGGGACAGCTGAAATACAATCAAGGTCACTAAAATAAAGATCATGTAAAAAAAGCCTGTTCACTGAAGTTTTTAAAGTTCCTCCTTGTGATGTCACTAGACTTAGATTTTTGTATTCCTACATCTCTAACACAAAGAACTGGGCAATGGTAACTAATATCTTGGGTGAAGTCACCAGTATTTTCCTCTGGTGTATTCGTTGAAATAAGATCCATCAGAGTTTACTTTTAAGGCTCTTTAGAGTTGGGCCGTGTAGGCTTAGTCACCAGCTGGGTTAAGTTTAAATCATTACACATGTCTTTTAGATTGTCTGAAGCCTGCATTTCCCAATCATAATTTAGGTCACCCAGGATAATAACTTCTGATTTAGTATAAGAAAACAACAAACGAATTAACTCCTCGAGTACACAAAGGTTAGCAGAGGGAGGACGGTAGACCCCCTATGACAGTTATGGATACATTTTTCCCCAAACAAAGGTTGAAAGAGAGCTCAAAGCTTTTGATAAGGGAAATGGATTTCGTTAAAGAGACAGCGAAAGGATTTTTAATAAGAATTGGCCACCAACTCTACCCTGTCTATCGGTTCTGAACACATTATAACCCTAAATATTAATAACAGAGTCCCAGAATGTCCAGATTTGTCTGCATAGCCCATATCTCGATGTAATCCAGTTTAGGAAGTAAGCTCCTAATGTTCAGATGGATCAATCCAAGTCCTTTATGGATTTTAAAATCACATGGAGTCTCCAACTCAAACAAACTATGTGATTTGAAACCGAGTGGGTATTACATTGTACATTTGAACTAATAACACTGGGTGAGCAGACCACAGTGGGCTTCTCTTTTGAGCTAAAAATAGCAGATCTAAGAGTGGAGTACAATTGAATGAGTACAATATTACAACTGACCCCTGGCAGTATAGACAACAGTACGACAGTAATGCTCAGAAAGGATGGGAGGTATTACCTGAACGGTGCTTGGACTGTCTTGGACTGTAAAAATCTTAACGCAGCCTTGAAATGTGTCGAGAGGGTCCAGGATACTAGATGGCTTGGGTGGAGTCCATCATCTCTTTAGAGCATCTTTGTTTACAAAAAGTGTCCGAATAGTCAATACCAGTTATGAGTGGCAGCTGTCTTTAAACCAGATATGAAGTGCTATGAGTCTGCTGAACTTTTCGCAGCTGCGAACCAGCGATGGCACGGGGCCAGAGCCTTTCAGGGTGTTGATGAGCTCAATAAAATCCTGTTTCATTAGCTCTGATTGACCCTTTTTGATATAATCTGATTCCACATGCGCTACGACAGCAGGTACCTGTAGCAGCAGGCTACACAGAAAATCTAACAGCTGGATAGGGGAAACGTCTCGTGTTGAGCAAAAGGGAATGTAACATTGTGGATAAAGTTTGGAATAACACATTTTCATGTGTACAACATCTGAAGACCTGCATCACTTTACTGAGAGCGTTGCCGTTTCTAAAATATTGTGTATGTGTGTTTTTGGAGCCTTTGTTCATGTTTTTTTGGGGCCCTCATACTACACAATGAGGATGAGGAAGTGATTTGCTCTTTGGGCTGTTTCTTTAAAACGTGAAATCTCATGAAAAAATAACTTCTCTGTGGATGTGGATGATGATGATGAAGGTGTCTCTCCCACTCACCTGTGGATGATGCGTTTGCTGCGGAGGTAGCCCAGCGCCAGGGCGTTCTCACAGACGTACAGCTTGACAGTGCTCTCTGAGAAGTGAACGTTCTGCTGGAGGTGGTAGCGCAGGTCTCCTCCAAGCAACAGATCCACTACCATAAACATGTCCTCCTCATCCTGGAACGAGTACCTACAAGAGAGGAGGATGAGGAGAGGGAGGAGGAGGAGGAGGGGGGGTGAAAGAAGAGGTGGAGGAGGCGGAAGAGGAAGATGTGGAGGAGGAGGAGGATGAAGAGGTGAAAGAGGAGGTAGAGGTGGAATATGTGGAGGACGGGCTTGTGGAGATGGGGGAGGAGGAGGAGAGGGAGGAAGAGGGTGTGAAAGAAGAGGAGGCAGAAGAGGAAGATGTGGAGGAGGATGAAGAGGTGAAAGAGGAGGTGGAGGAGGAAGATGTGGAGGACGGGGTTGTGGAGATGGAGAAGGAAGATGAGGAGGAGGGGAAGGGAGAAGAAGAATATCAGCCTATGACGTCCCATATTTCTTACATTTCTTACATATCCTAACAGCTTACAAGGTTTGATATTATGATATTGTATTGGGAGTCAGAAACCAAATTGCTGTAATGTGACTCTTATGCAACTTGCCTCGGGGCAACAGGTAGCCTAGTGGTTAGAGCGTTGGACTTATAACTGAAAGGTTGAAAGATCGAATCCCCGAGCTGACAAGGTACAAATCTGTCATTCTGCTCCTGAACAAGGCAGTTAACCCACTGTTCCTGGGCTGTCATTGAAAATAATAATTTGTTCTTAACTGACTTGCCTAGTTAAATAAAGGTTAAAAAAATTATAAATAAATAACACAAAATAGAAGAGCCCAACACACCAACATCTATTCAAAGCAATTACCTTGGTTTGCCAATATCCAACATGTGAACAAGTTCTATTCAAATTTAGTGTGAGGCATGTAATGAAAGTGGAGGGTTAAATTATCAAGGCTAAAAGACAGCGCTGCAATCTTCACGACTACATGATGCAAAAGCCAGCAGAATACCCCCTTATGACACGTACGGTGACAGTGAGCTCTCACAATGACTAGGCCAAGCCAGAGATGTCGCTAGTTATTCTAAGCCCAAACTAATTCCCAGAAAAGGCTATTCATTAGTGGCTAGTGATGGAAACACCACTCAAACACACTGATAGAACTGTTCCATCGAAAGAAGAAGCTTTATGTCAGGTGTGGTATGACAGAGCACATCCATCTATCAAGGGCTCCATCCATCTATCAAGGGCTCCATCCATCTATCAAGGGCTCCATCCATCTAGCATTCATGCAGCGGAGTGACACATCAGACCTTGCCTGTTCCACTACTCCCCATTGATTTCACATGACGGAATTCCCACTGTGATCTGTACTTTCTCCCTTTGAATGGCTGGATAATGAGTCTATGGCACTGTAAAATCAGTGGTCCTTCTGTAGCTCAGTTGGTAGAGCATGGCGCTTGTAACGCCAGGGTAGTGGGTTCGATTCCCGGGACCACCCATACGTAGAATGTATGCACACATGACTGTAAGTCGCTTTGGATAAAAGCGTCTGCTAAATGGCATATATTATTATTATTTCGCTCAAGACCTTCCTTGCTTGACTAGCCTACAGTGAATCTCCAAGATAATCAACACAGATCGAAGGCAACTTTACACTTTCATTCTGAACATTCTGTTAGGTTCCACAGGAGTTTCTTATCTACTTGTTCGAAGTTCAGTGTAGTCATTTACGTCAGCGATCCATCCATACACTATCTTGTCACCTGTCAATGGAAGTGAAAGGTTTGTTAGTGCTTCCATGCCTTTACTTCCTCTGTGAATAATACCAATCATTGGCTGGCATCCAACTAAGGATGGTGGTGGGAATGCTGCAGTAGGAGGACATCATGTCAATGACTTCAGGGCCAGAGAGTGAAGGATGGAGGGGGCTTGCTAACCCTAAGTGTAGGATGGAGGGGAGCTTGCCAACCCTAAGTGTAGGATGGAGGGGAGCTTGCCAACCCTAAGTGTAGGATGGAGGGGAGCTTGCCAACCCTAAGTGTAGGATGGAGGGGAGCTTGCCAACCCTAAGTGTAGGATGGAGGGGAGCATGCCAACCCTAAGTGTAGGATGGAGGGGGGCTTGCTTCCTTCAGGGAAAACTCACCACTTTGTCCTCTCAGCAGCTAAGGTAGAATGGCTTGTTGGTCTATGGTCTGTCATAGTCATTGCAGAATAGAGCTTAACTGGTGTTTGGTGAGATCTCACTGTAAGTGTAACACAGTGAAAGCATAACACAGAGAGTGAACACTACCTACTGAATAGATGCCACAGAGCTGCAGAGTGGCTGTCTAACATCATTCCCTCAGGGGACAATGCCTTAAGGTTCACTGCTATATGGTATTTCTCCTAAAAGGTTCACTGCTATAGGGTATTTCTCCTAAAAGGTTCACTGCTATAGGGTATTTCTCCTAAAAGGTTCACTGCTATAGGGTATTTCTCCTAAAAGGTTCACTGCTATAGGGTATTTCTCCTAAAAGGTTCACTGCTATAGGGTATTTCTCCTAAAAGGTTCACTGCTATAGGGTATTTCTCCTAAAAGGTTCACTGCTATAGGGTATTTCTCCTAAAAGGTTCACTGCTATAGGGTATTTCTCCTAAAAGGTTCACTGCTATAGGGTATTTCTCCTAAAAGGTTCACTGCTATAGGGTATTTCTCCTAAAAGGTTCACTGCTATAGGGTATTTCTCCTAAAAGGTTCACTGCTATAGGGTATTTCTCCTAAAAGGTTAACTGCTATAGGGTATTTCTCCTAAAAGGTTCACTGCTATAGGGTATTTCTCCTAAAAGGTTCACTGCTATAGGGTATTTCTCCTAAAAGGTTCATTGCTGTAGGGTATTTCTCCTAAAAGGTTCATTGCTGTAGGGTATTTCTCCTCTAAGATGCATAGATTTTAAAAAGGCTCTGTGGTGAGCCTGAAAAGCCTCAGTGTCTCGTGGGGAATGCAGGGTTGTAAATTCGGCAAAGAGTATGAGGGACATCTGCAAAACAGAGCAGATTAATGGCTGTATTTTCTAATAAACATACAGTATTTTTTAGAAACAAGTGGAGAAGAGATGGCGCCGCCCACTAACCAGTGTATGATGCTCCTGAATGGTTGGGAGCATCCTGCGCCCCAGAAATCACACAGACAGACAGAGGATGATAACTTAGGCCCACAGACGATGGTGTCATGATGTCACCAAAGTTCCCCAGTGTTCCGTCACGAGAAGGGCTGAAGGAAATTGTAAACCCAAAGTTAAGGAGGAGAGGAACTCACTCCGGGGAGCCACTGCAGCTCTGCAGTCTTTAAAGCGGCAATCTGCGATTGCTAAAATGCATGGTATATAGCCATTGATTCTTGAAGAATATAAATTATAAATGCCTCATGAGCTTAGTTCAACTGTCACACTCCATGAGAACCCTAAAAAAAATGGTTTTGTTTTATTCCTTTGTTTGTAAACAACGTAATTCTAAACAAATCCTGTATAGCCTCAAAACATGATTAAAACTATGATTATGGATAGTCAGTCCTTGCACCATAGCTCTGTCTATAGATTTGAGAGTGGTTACATTTCTCTAGCCCCATTACTCAGCTGTTCACCGAAACAGTGGTGGGGTGTCCGCTGTGTTATTGTATGAACTGTAGATTTCCCCTTTTAAAATGTCAAGAAATCAGTTGTGAGATGTTAAAGTACCTCTGAAGAGACAGTCTGACATGTTGGGGAGCTGGGGGATAGTTTGACAGAGCCACCGAGGGAAGTCAAAGCACCTGAGATCAAACACATGTAACTATCACATTAACATCAGATGCTGTACTGTATACTCTCACTGACAGTCTTCTCATGGGTGACTGTAGGTAAGAGTGGATTAGTTTTTAAAGTGTTGGACAAAAGTCTGAAAAAAGAAACAAAGCCATGTGGCAGAATAATCACATGGATGTCTTTGTTTTAATGTTTCAAATGAATTGCTGTTGTTTTGGCTTTGTACTCCAGCACTTCGGGATTTGATATTGTACAATGACTATGAAGTTAAAGTGCAGACTGTCAGAAATGGAACTGTTTGGAAATTACAGCACTTTTTGTACATTGTTCCCCTGTTTTTAGGGGACCAAAAGTACTGGCACAAATGAACTTATAGGTGCAGTAGCCCTTTCCTGCAGTCAATGACCAAAAGTGCCCTCTTTAGACTCATGGGTGGAATGTTAATAACATGTCATCATTTCATCATTAATAAAGATAATACATTTTTTTTACGACAAAATTACAGTGTTTCTATGTCAAACTGTTTTGTTATATTTCAGTCTTCTTTAATATACAGTATATAAAGTGTAATATTGGGATGCAAACTCAATTGAATACATTTCAAATCTACTGTATACTGAACAAAAACATAAACATAACATGCCACAATTTCAACGATTTAACAGAGTTATAATTCATATAAGGAAATCAGTCAATTAAAATAAATTAATTCTGCCCTAATCTATGGATTTCACATGACTGGGCAGGGGTGCAGCTATGGGTGGGCCTGGGAGGGCATAGGCACACCCACTTGGGAAACAGGCCCCCCACTGAGGAGCCAGGCCCAGCCAATCAGAATGAGTTTTTGCCACAAAAGGACTTTATTACAGACAGAAACACTCCTCAGTTTGGTCTCAGATGATCCCACATGTGAAGAAGCCGGATTTGGAGGTCCTGGGCTGGCGTGGTTACACGTGGTGTGCGGTTGTGAGGCCATTTGGACATACTGCCAAATTATCAAAAATTACATTGGAGGCGGCTTATGGTAGAGAAATTAACATGACATTCTTTGGCAACAGCTCTGTGACCAAACTGCACATTTTAGAGAGGCCTTTTATTGTCCCCATCAAAAGGTGCACCTATTTAATGATCATAATGTTTAATCAGCTTGCCACACCTGTCCGGTGAATGGATTATCTTGGCAAAGGAGAAACACTCTCTCACAGGGTCGTAAACAAATTTGTGCACAATATTTGAGATAAATAATATATTTGTACATATGGAGAATTAATCAGATGTTTTATTTCAGCACATGAAACATGGGACCAACACTTTACATGTTGCATTTATAGTGTTGTTCAGTATATATCTGACATGGTACAGGTGTCTTCTTTTTTTAAGCCCATTACCACGTGTGTGAGATACAGTATATACTTTCATTTCATAGTAGATTTGTTAAAGACCACCAAGAATATCGCTGTTCGAGCATAAATTAGCCCAATGCAGTAAAAGATTAATGCAGTAAAAAGTGAAGTATTTGGTCCCATATGCATAGCATGCAATTATTACATCAAGCGTGTGACTTTACAAATTTGTTGGATCCATTTGCTGTTTGTGTTCCAGATTATTTGTGCAAAATAGAAATGAATGGTAAATAATGTATTGTGTCATTTGAGTCATTTTTTATTGTAAATAAGAATATAATATGTTTCTAAACACTTCTACATGAATGTGGATGCTACCACGACTACGAATAATACTGAATAAATCGTGAATAATGATGAGAGGTCAGCGTGTCTTTGGGATATGATATTTGTGCGTCTGTAACTAATTACGTATGCGAGAAATGACAGTGGAAACTGGAAAAGCCTCTATGGGAAAATATTGATATAATAACCATCATATTGAAGTAAACTTGGCGTAATACGATTATATGGTGTGTGGTCCTCCCACTATGACTCGGGAAAGCATGGAGTTTATTAGGATACAGATCAAATAAATCGTGATGAACTTCACAAGGTGGTGAATGTGCACAGTGATCTTGACGCTCCTTTCCAATAAATATCGAGGATCCTTTTCTGGTGACAGGATCATTGATGCTTGAGTGCCATTGAAAAAATAAATATATTCTGCTCTCATCCATAATAATCTCATCATGTAGACTATCCTACCCGCACAGCCTACACGCACTGTATCCTCGAGCTGTTGGCTACTTAGCTAGACCAGAGTAGGCACATTTTCTATTTAATGCAACAGATTTTGTGACAAAACTTTCAGTAGAGTTGAAAATGCGTTGGGAACACATTGAACTTTAGGTTTGTATTCAGTACATGAAAACTTAAGCGAAAAGGTACATTTTGTGTGCATTATGTCGTCACACTGATTTTTATCGCAACAAGTCCATTTGGTGGAAACACCACTGGTGGGGAACACATGCATATTTTCTTTGTGCAGATTCTAGAATATTCGCATGAAAATCTGTCACCAATTGGATGGAAACCTAGTTTATAATGGAACCAAAGAAGTGATTGCCACAAATTCTGAGGACTAGAACCTTGTCTGGTGAGTTAGATGTGTTTAGAAGGGCTTGCCAGTCAGATCTAAGAGAATCTAAGCATCTCAGTAGTGCTGTGCTCTGCAGGGCAGTGCTCTCTATTTCTCTCTACAGAGCTCCTTCTGATGTTGGGAAAATACTCCTGGCTCAGCGGAGTCTGCCGAGGTGAGAGCGTCTGGGAGCTGTCACTAGCACTTACATAGGGAGAGGGACATGAATTGCCTTGTTTCCTGCAGAAGAAATATCAGTTTATTTTCCTTTACATTGTGGGCACTTATGGGGGGAAAAAGTAATGTTATTTATTTTTCTGTAATGTAGTGGCATGATCCAGCCAGCTTCCCCTCCTAAAGCCAGTCAGAATATTCATGAAGGAACGTGTTGGTTTAGCTGGAGTGGCCTGGAGAAGGAGGAATAGCACTTTCTACCGGGAATCGATAGTGCACGAAGAGTTCGTAGCCTACTGGAGAAAGCTTAATCTAGTAGAAAATCTGATTCTTATGTTTCACTGGTGGTTTATTATTCTTGTTCCCACAGCACACTCTACTAAAGTGGGAAGTTGGTGAAACCTAACCATTATAGAATCTTATGCGGCGGTGGGCGAAATAAGTTTAGAGGGTGTAATACAATACAATGGGTGTTTCTCAATATGCAAACAACCGTGCTCCACACTCTCATGTTCCGAGTGTAGTCTCTGACAATGTTCTTTTGAGTACGTTCTTGTGAGGATGAGAGTGTTGAGAATGCATAAAACATTACATTTGAGAAGCACTCCCCCTACTACATTACCTCACGCTTCACCTCCCATTCACTGAACTTTCTTCCAGCCAGGTCAACGGCAACAATAGACTAAACCAAATTTACACAAAGCAAACGTTTAATTTCATAACTATCAGCTAGATATGTGACTCGTAATAATCTAGCTAACCAGACAGTTTAACAGGCAAAGTGAACTAAAACGAATTGTATGCTAAATAGATGTCAATTCTTCGTGGCAATCTGGCTAGCTAACAGTAATAACTAGTCAGTTAGCCCTATTGACATATTATGGGCTTGCAACCTAGGGTACGTAGGCAAGTAAACATGCCAAAACTAACACAGCATGTATTTATTAATGTATCAAGATAAAATATTTTAGTCAGGCAACATATGAGATGTATAGGCAACATTTCATTCTGAAGTCGGAGTGTATTTTCTCTCGCTTCAGCTCAAATAATGGCAGCCATTGATTTCAAGAACTTTTGCATTGCTCGTAATTGGTTGCGTCATATTTCTTTTTCATACTTTCCATTGAAGCTTCCATCGATGCATGCTTCAAAATATTTACAAATGGAGTAAATTGGACTCAGACGCTGACCCTCCTGTGCTCCAATATGTGTGCTCGGAGCACGGTAGTATGCATTTTGAGAAACACCAAATGTAATAATCTATCATTTATGTTCTTAACCCTGGGCAACATGGGCCTGGGAGGCTCATAGGGATATTAGTATCCACAGTACTCTACCAATTACACATTGTTCAATTCAATGCAATTGCGCTCCCCAAAAATGATGATTTTTTTTTTTACAGAAATGCACTGCAATTTAAGCTTTAAACTTTCTCTCTGCCTTATGGCAAAATGGTAGAATTGCAGGATAATAGCTTTAAAGCTGCAACAACAGGAAATCTCTGCCCAATGACAACATTTTGAGAATGCAGGAGCTTGACAATGGCAAAAATGTATCTCCGATGCCAAAACAGGCGGGCCTTTAAAATGTTCCAAGACTTGGTTCGTACAGTCCAAATACTGCCGAAGTCATAGTAAAACGATTTACTAAACCTCGAAGCGGTAAGACTGCTAAAAAGTTGGTTAAATAGCTAACCAAAAAGCTACCCGGACTATCTGAATTGATTCTTTTTTTTTTTACTCATCACATACTTACTGTATGCTGCTGCTACTGTTTATTATCTATCATGTTGCCTCGTCACTTTATTCCTACACCGAACAAAAATATAAATGAAACATGCAACAATTTCAAATATTTTACTGAATTACAGTTCATATAAGGAAATGTGTCAATTTAAATGAATTAATTAGGCCCTAATCTATGGATTGCACATGACTCGGGAATACAGGTACTGTATGCATCTGTTGGTCACAGATACTTAAAAAGAAACTAGAGTCAATTGACGCACCTGTGCAACAATCTAAGTAACATAATGAAAAGATCCCATCAAAATCTGTCAGTTTAAGCTAGAGATGGGCTGCATCTCAATCTACCACATCCACCCATGGCGGCCTTCAGCAATTCTGTCCCTACTCTCACACCATGCACGCTACAGAACTCAAGTGTATTTGAATATGTATGAATACTTAGCTGCACTGGTCATCTGCCGTCTTGGCCTCGATAAATTACAATAAGCAATCACCACAGCTTACTGTAGAACTAAGACTACACTGTCCCAATGAGCCACATATGAGGCTGTGCAAACTTATCTAGAGAGCAAGAGAGAGAGAAATAGTCATTTAGCATCCCCAGCAGGTTGTGAGGGTGGCATAAACTGCCACCTGTTCATTATTTTCAACAAGCCTGGGATTCTGATTAGTTTTCTTGGCATGGAGTCTCCCACCCAGGTCAGTTTGTTCTACCGCACATGCAGTTTGAAAACACCATTCAGGCCAATTTAGAACCAGCATATCTCACAGTAAGCTACTTGAGAGGTGGAACCCGTGCAAAGAAAAGTAATGGACTTTGGACCGAAGGGTTCCAATTGATGTTTTTCCTGAAAAATCATTTTCCATATTTTATTTTAAATTGAAATTGTTTGTCACTGGCCTGAACACAATATCCCATAATGTCTAAGTGGAATTCTGTTTTTCATAATTGTTTTAAACAAATTGTTATGGCAAGCCTAAATAAGTTCAGGAGAATAAATGTGCTTAACAAGTCACATTATAAGTTGCATGGACTCCCTCTGTGTGCAGTAATATTGTTTAACATTCTTTTTTAATAACTACCTCATCTCTGTACCACAGGCATATAATTATCTGTAAGGTCCCTCAGTTGAGCAGTGAATTTCAAACAGATTTAACCACAAAGACCAGGGAGGTTTTCCAATGCTTCACAAATAAGGTCCCCTACTGGTACAGTAAAAGGGTAAAAAAAAAATGAGACCATGAATATCCCTTTGAGCATGATGAATTTCAGGGATTTCAACATGAGGCCAATGGTGACATTAAAACAGTTACAGAGTTGAATTAATTGCTGTGATAGGAGAAAACTGAGGATGAATCAACAACATTGTAGTTACTCCACAATACTAACCTAATTGATAGAATGAAAAGAACGAACCTGTGCAGAATACAAATATTCTAAAACATGCATCCTGTTTGCAACAAGGCACTAAAGTAATACAACAAAAGTTGAGGCAAAGAAATGACATTTTTGTCCTTAATACGGAGCGTTATGTTTGAGGCAAATCCAATACAACACATTAGTGAGAACCACTCTCCATATTTTCAAGCATAGTGGTGGCTGCATCATGTTATGGGTATGCTTGTAATCGTTAAGTACTGGGGAGTTTTTCAGGATAAAAAAGAAACAGAATGGGGCTAAGCACAGGCAAATTCCACAATAAAAATCTGTTTCAGTCTGCTTTCCACCAGACACTGGGAGATGACATCACCTTTCAGCAGAAGTTGCTTACCAAGAAGAAAGTGAATGTTTCTGAGTGGCCGAGTTACAGATTAGACTTAAATCTACTTGAAAATCTATGGCAAGACCTGAAAATGGTTATCAACAACCAATTTGACAGGGCTTGAATAATTTTGAAAAGAGTAATGGGAACATTTAGCACAATCCTGGTGTGGAAAGCTCATAGAAACTTACCCAGAAAGACTCACAGCTGTAATTGCTGCCAAAGGTGCTTCCACAAAGAATTGACCTGGGGGTGTGAATACTTATGTAAAAAATAGATTTCTGTATTTCATTTTCTATAAAACCTAGAAACAGGTTTTCACTTTGTCATTGCGGGGTATTGGACGTAGATGGGTGAGAAAAAACAAACAATTTGGAATTCAGGCTATAACAACAAAATGTGGAATAAGTCAAGGGGTATGAATATTTTCTGAAGGCACTGTAAGTCCAGATATTAGTTTCGCAAAGTGGCCTATAATGCACAACATAATGTATATTCTAGCACATTTACAGCACATTTACTATAATGTATGTTTAATTGACTCCCATGTTGTATCTGTAATTGCCTCCAAATCAATTAAATGTTCCAAGGCCATTACTCTCTGGTTTACATTGGAGTTTGCATATTTAGACAGAACAAACACGCCTTGAATCAATAACAAGCAGTCTAATGAATAGCTTATAGTTCAGCTCAATTTAATTGACAAAGTCAACACAGTGCTGATAGAAATACTAGAACAACTTTCACAATCAGGTAGCCTACAAAAAGCAATCACTGACGCACATACACACACACACACACACACACACACACACACACACACACACACACACACACACACACACACACACACACACACACACACACACACCTAGAGAGAGAACTGAGGCCATCTCAGAAGTAGCTGATTTAAGCCTGCCTCTGCAGAACAGACCTGGATGAGTCCCCCCAATGTGACGGTGTTACATTGATTCCGGTCCCCCGGTTGACTGACAGCTCCCTTCAGCCAGAGGCTAATACTCCTTCAGCTGCTGTCGACCGTGGGGAGAAATTATGCCCCATCCCAGCAGCCCCGGCTGAGGAGGCACAAACTACAGTATGAGGCATCAAGGTCACGCCACTGTCTTCTGCCTTAACGCGCTTCACCTGCAGTCCACTGAGCTGCCTCCCCCTCAGCGAGACCATTCCAGCACTGTGACCTTCCACTAACTGACCTGACAACCTGCCAGAAGAAGGGCATACTAGTGTCCTGTAACATAACGTGATATTTGAATAAACCAAGACACTGTGTGAACAGTGACGTTATGTAGAGAGGCCCCGGTGTGCATTACGGGGATTGTGGATCACTCCCTGGGTCGTTTGGTACACAAGGTATAGCAGATAGTATGGCAATAAGACTAATAGGCATGTTTACTGTATGCAGGCAACCTTCCTGGTTAAATAAAGGACAAATAGTGAAGAACTGTTTTTGTCGCATTGAGACCATTACAAAATAAGCATGTTGAATGAAAGACATGAGACACTTCACTACCTCACTGATGCCAATGAACATTCTTGTCCTTGCACTTCATTAACTTCAAGTTCTTGTTCTTCTTCATTGTCGATTCAGTAAAGCAATTTCTGCCTTGTGATGCTCGCCACAGGATGTGGAGTGAGATTGAAAATTCACCTTCAATAAAATCCCTTCCATCATTGTTTCCGCTCCCATCCAGTTTCACTGACAGCAACAGCTCAGGATGACGCCCAGACCAGCCAGTTTCCATAAAGGCCCTGTCTGTCTCTGAGTAGGCACTTCTGCATCATCAATAGTAAAAATACATGCTTGCCTTGGTAGAGTGAGTGATGTGCAGCTGAGTCGGGCTCTGGGTCGGATGCCTAGTGTGTGTGTATGTGTGTGTGTCTCTGTCTCTCTCTCTCTCTCTGACTAAGTTCAGTATGTCTTTACAATGTACTTACAGTACCAGTCAAAAGTTTGGACACACCTACTCATTCAAGGGTTTTTCTTCATTTTACTATTTTCTACATTGTAGAATAATAGTGAAGACATCAAAACTATGAAAAAAAGACATCACGTAGTAACCAAAAAAAGAGTTAAACAAATCAAAGTATTTTTTTGATTTTTCAAAGTAACCACCCATTTGCATTGATGACAGCTTTGCACACTCTTGGCATTCTCTCAGCAAAGATTCTTGAGGAATGCTTTTCCAACCGTCTTGAAGAAGTTCCCACATATGCTGAGCACTTGTTGGCTGTTTTTCATTCACTCTGTGGTCCAAATCATCCCAAACCATCTCAATTGGGTTGGGGTCGGGTGATTGCGAAGGCCTGGTCATCTGATGCAGCACTCCATCACTCTCCTTCTTGGTCAAATAGCCCTTACACAGCCTTGGTGTGTTTTGGGTTATTGTCCTGTTGAAAAACAAATGATAGTCCCTCTAAGCGCAAACCAGATGGGATGGCTATCGCTGCAGAATGCTGTGCTAGCCATGCTGGTTAAATGTGTTTTTGAATTGAGTGTCACCAGAAAAGCACCCCCACACCATCACACCTCCTCCATGCTTCACGGTGGTAACCACACATGCGGAGATCATCCATTCACATACTCTGCATCTCACAAAGACATGGCGGTTGGAACCAAAAATCTCAAATTTGGACTCATCAGACCAAAGGACAGATTTCCACCAATCTAATGTCCATTGCTCATGTTTCTTGGCCCAAGCAAGTCTCTTCTTAATATTGGTGTCCTTTAGTAGTGTTTTTTTTTGCAGCAATTCGACCATGAAGGCCTGATTCATGCAGTCTCCTCTGAACAGCTGATGTTGAGATGTGTCTGTTACTTGAACTCTTGTGAAGCATTTATTTGGGCTGCAATCTGAGGTGCAGTTAACTGTAATCAACTTATCCTCCGCAGCAGAGGTAACTCTGGGTCTTCCTTTCCTTTGGTGGTCCTCATGAGAGCCAGTTTCGTCATAGTGCTTGATGGTTTTTGCAACTGCACTTTCTGTTATAAAGACATGTTCTTGAAATTTTCCGGATTGACTGACCTTCATGTTTTAAAGTAATGACGGACTGTCGTTTTTCTTTGCTCTTGAACTGTTCATGCCATAATATTGACTAGCCAAATAGGACTATCTCCTGTTTATCACCACTACTTTGTAACAACTGATTGGCTCAAAAGCATTAAGAAGAAAATAAATTCCACAAATGAACTTTTAACAAGGCACACCTGTTCATTGAAAGGCATTCCAGGTGACTACCTCATGAAGCTGGTTGAGAGAATGCCAAGAGTGTGCAAAGCCGTCATCAAGGCAAAGGTTGGCTACTTTGAAGAATCTCAAATATATAACCTATTTTGATTTGTTAAACACTTCTTTGGTTGCTATTTCATAGCTTGATGTCGTCAATATTATTCTACAATATAGAAAATAGTCAAAATAAAGAAAAATAAAGAAAAATCCTTGAATGAGTAGGTGTGTCCACACTTTTGACTGGTACTGTACTTCAATAATCCTTCACAAGTAACTACCCACAGGATTTTCAAAGACAAAACGTCTGAGGTTTTGTTCCACTTTTTTTGTGGTATTTGTCCTCCTCCATTCTGTATGTCAAAGCCTTGGCTGAGCAAACATAAATGTTAGATTGGAGAGGGCATTCAAGCTTCTGCCACTTTCAAGGTGAGAGTCCTCTCGCTACAGATTCTTTCTCACTGTATTCAAAGCCCTTGTTCCTAACAGTTGCTGTTGTTTCTTTCTTTCTTGTTCCTTTCTTTCTTTAACGAATGCTCCCCCCCCCCTCACACACACACACACACACACACACACACACACACACACACACACACACACACACACACACACACACACACACACACACACACACACACACACACACACACACACACACACACACACACACACACACACAATGAGACTTACCAGAAGTTGACAAGGAAAGGATGCTCGAGGTTCCGCATGATCTGCATCTCCTTGAAAACATTGCGGACCTCGTTCCGTTCCACACACTTCAGTTTGTTCATATACTTCATGGCATACATTTTCTTTGTGTCCTTCTTCTGCACAATGCACACCTAGAGAGAAACAGACAAGAGCTCTGCATACATCCTGCTATCAGCTGAGTTTACTGAATGGGTTCCTTGCTGATCATTGCATTGTGGTTTTACTTAGATGTAAACACAAGCTGTAAGAAAGTTCTTTGATAGAATGTGAAAGTACTGTTCTACTGCATCTGTGGCTCCTATTGTCAAGACAACTAAGAACCAATTATTTCAAGTGGAGGTTGGACTCAGCAATTTACCAAAACAGACTTACCTTCCCGAAACTTCCTTTCCCGATAGCCCTTAGGATCTGGAAGTGGTCAAAATTGACTGGGGAAAGAAGAGGAAGATCTCTTTATTTTCATATTCGCAGGCAAACAGCATACAATTTCATACAATCACAATCTTGTTGTATTACATAGAGCATGCATGAGAAAACACTAAATGGCACTAGAAACAATTGACATTCAGTGTCCTTTTTAACTTATGTGAGGCAGTGTTATTCTCTCAAATGGAAAATGATCTAAATGTGAAGTCATTTTGGCCGGGGTAAGTGGGACTACACTCCCAGTCAAAAGTGTCATGCCCTTTGGGGGTGTGCCCCCTCAGATTTATCCTGTTTTAAAACATACTGTATATATATATATATATATATATATATATATAGTTTTAATGGAGCATTTTTTTGTTAAATGTGTTTTTCTGAACTACTGCTTGTCAACTAGCAATTTTATGAAGTTGGCCCAGATAGGTTCCCAATCTCACACCTCATAACTATCTGCAAAGAAGCCATTTCAGGTTATCAATGAAGTTAGAGTAGCTAGCTTGTCTAACTATCTTAGCTGGCATGCATGCTGGCAAGCAATAACTAAATGTACTGACGATTTTTGGGGTGCAGGACGCCCCTGCTCCCAGTCCCAATTTAACCCGAACCTGCACCAGTTATCGGTCTAATCTCAAAAAACATTTATATTCAACCGGAACCAGTTGTGGCCTGTCTTCACAGCCATGGCAATCAAAACATAGGGTTATCCCTCTTTCTATCTGCCATCTCCCAGGGTGACGTGCAGCTGCCACCAACTCTCGCTCTGGCTCCGGTCATGTGACCTGGCCGGTGTACCCCCGCCGAGCAGTGACACCTCACATCCCCTCCAAGTGGATGGATTGGATGTGACAGTTAATGATATGCTCTGTTAGTCCTGTATCAGTGGCACTTCCCCTCTCCGCTACTTGTGTTTCACTGTTCACTACAGGCTCTGAGCCTAACTCTGGTTCTGATGGGGTTTTAGGGAAGGACAGCTGTGGTTTGACTGCGAGGAGAGCAGAGCAGCGGGTGCACAGAGACAGAGGCTGCGGGTGCCGGTTACTTACTCTTTCTCTATCTCTCTGTCTGTCTCCCCTCCCCCTCTCTGTGATGATCACAGAGGCAGGAAGCTCTAGCGGAGCCCCATATACACTAGTACGCAGCCATGACTGAGTAAGTCATGCGGTTGCTGTGGCGACTGAAACAGAACCCACAGGTCCCAGTCAGCCAGAGCGTGAATAAAGCATGATCACCAGACAGGCGTGCCCATTAAGAGAAGTGAAAGCCCCAGGGGACAGACAGGCAGACATGGAGGGGGGACAGGTCACAGCTTTGGCATGATTGTCAACAGAACAAAGTAACAGGTCAAAGAACATTTAATTCCCAATCCCATTCTTAATAGACGTATAAAGCACTCAGTCCTGTTGACGTACTAAATCTCTCTCTATGGTTCTCTATCTGTCATTTGTCCTGTTATTTCTCTGGCCAACACCAATCCCAGGTGCCCAGGCAGTAAATTCAGGGCATTGGAAAATTGAACACTCAGCTGCAATGTCAAAGCCACAACAACAATGTCAAGGAGCACTCCAGTTATTTTGAACTCCCAAGTACAAATCCAAGGCACACATGACTTTTACTTCTGAGGTGATGACTTTGTCCGTAATGAGTAACTAATGGGATCGATGGCAGAAGCTAAAATTGAAGGAAATAACAAATGTAGAAAGAAATGTAGGACGATTATTCTGGCAACGGCATAAGAATACCACGTGGCTGGAGTCACAGCAAACAATGTCCATAGTGTACACTCTAGAAAAGATACTGTACAATTGTACAGATATACAGTTGAAGTCGGAAGTTTACATACACCTTAGCCAAATACATTTAAACTCAGTTTGTCACAATTCCTGACATTTAATCCTAGTAAAAATTCCCTGTCTTTGGTCAGTTAGGATCACCACTTTATTTGTGAAATGTCAGAATAATAGTAGTGAGAATGATTTATTTCAGCTTTTATTTCTGTCATCACATTCCCAGTGGGTCAGGAGTTTACATACACTCAATTAGTATTTGGTGGCATTGCCTTTAAATTGTTTAACTTGAGTCAAACGTTTCGGGTAGACTTCCACAAGCTTCCCACAATAAGTTGGGTGAATTTTGGCCCATTCCTCCTGTCAGAGCTGGTGTAACTGAGTCAGGTTTGTAGACCTTCTTGCTCGTGCACACATTTTCAATTCTGCACACAAATTTTCTATAGGACTGAGGTCAGGGCTTTGTGATGGCCACTCCAATACCTTGACTTTGTTGTCCTTAAGCCATTTTGCCACAACTTTGGAAGTATGCTTGAGGTCACTGTCCATTTGGAAGACCCATTTGCGACCAAGCTTTAACTTCCTGACTGATGTCTTGAGATGTTGTTTAAATATATCCACATAATTTCCCCTCCTCATGTAGCCATCTATTTTGTGAAGTGCACCAGTGCCTCCTGCAGCAACGCACCCCCACAATATGATGCTGCCACCCCAGTGCTCCACGGTTGCGATGGTGTTCTTCAGCTTCCAAGCCTCCCCCTTTTTCCTCCAAACATAACGATGGTCATCATGGCCAAACAGTTCTGTTTTTGTTTCATCAGACCAGAGGACATTTCTCCAAAAAGTACGATCTTTGTCCTCATGTGCAGTTGAAAACTGTAGTCTGGCTTTTTTAGTTTATGTCGATATAGGACTCGTTTTACTGTGAATATAGATACTTTTGTACCTGTTTCCTCCACCATCTTCACAAGGTCCTTTGCTATTGCTCTGGGATTGATTTGCACTTTTCGCACCAAAGTACGTTCATCTCTAGGAGACAGAACGGGTCTCCTTCCTGACCGGTATGATAGCTGCGTGGTCCCATGGTGTTTATACTTGCGTACTATTGTTTGTACAGATGAACGTGGTACCTTCAGGCATTTGGACATTGCTCCCAAGGATGAACCAGACTTGTGTAGGTCTACAATTTTTTTTCTGAGGTCTTGGCTGATTTCTTTTAATTTTCCCATGTTGTCAAGCAAAGAGGCACTGAGTTTGAAAGTAGGCCTTGAAATACATCCACAGGTGTATCAGAAGCTTCTAAAGCGATGACATCATTTTCTGGAATTTTCCAAGCTGTTTAAAGGTACAGTCAACTTAGTGTATGTAAACTTCTGACCCACTGGAATTGTGATACAGTGAATTATAAGTGAAATAATCTGTCTGTAAACAATTGTTGGAAAAATTACTTGTGTCATGCACAAAGTCGATGTCCTAACCGACTTGCCAAAACTATAGTTTGTTAACAAAAAATGTTTGGAGTGTTTAAAAAACAAGTTTTAATGACTCCAACCTAAGTGTATGTAAACTTCTGCCTTAAACTGTACATGTATCTATAGGTACAGGTATGTCAGCTTTCATGTATGTGTGTTTTTCTCTGAAAAGGAGAGCATTCACTCTGTCTGTCACAGCTGACCTACCAATAAATAATCCTTTGCTAATGCTTTGTCACCTTCATTCATTTGATACAGCTAAACATTTGCATAACACGTTAGCCTACTCCCACTGATGTGCTCTATAAGCTGTTACACTAACTGTATTCTAGTGAGTGAAGAAGGTTAGCTGTAGAAACCTTAGATCATCACTTATTGGCTTCCAAAATGTAAAACACCCCCAGATGACAGCGGATTCATTATGTAATATATAGAAAAACATCATGTCTTTAATTAAAAGGGAACCAAGTGACAACCCTTGAATTGCTGATGTACTCATAACTCTGTCGACTTGTTGGGGTTTTGCCAAAGTGAGTGAATTCAATCTAGAGGATTTGTCACATTCAAAGATGTTGAATTCCACTTAGCTGGCATATACTGTAAGCCCAGCACAGTGCATAATTACACATAGAACGCTATATTATAGGAATGATATGATCTCTATGACACAATGTCTGCATACCTGAATGATAACTACCATCACACTTTTCAGAAACACATAGCTACCTTAAGAGACTTTAAGAAATCTGTTAGTAACCGTGGCTTTACTGATGCTTACATTTCTATCGATGTACTGCATCTTCTTCATCTGTTTGTTCAATCTATCGTCTTCATTTTTGATACAGAGGCTACTGGAGTACACTCAGAGAAGACAAATCCAAAAGGAGAAATGTCTAATAGTCCTCATTGCCCACTTTATAACAGGCTCGGTCATTACTCACCCTCCTCTGTGTCATCGGTGACGGAAGCCTTGTTGGATTGTCCCAGCCCCATGTTTGTTCCTGTAGTCCCCAGCCAGGCAGGTCCCTCTCAACTCAGTATGGAATAGCTGTCCCACAGCCAGGGAGACATAGCCTGGAGCCTGGGCTGGACCAACCTACCTAGATCCACCGGTTGGGTTGATTGGAACTTGGCCTGTACTCTTCTCTGTACTCTATGGTTCCACACCCAGGGGTGTGGCTCTATCTCTGACCCCACTTAACAGGAAACCAAACTATATAAGAGAAGAACACACAAACATGACACAATGTGTCAAAATCAAGAAGGGAGGGGGCTGAGTGGTTGAGCCAACACATCACGGTAATGCTCTACTCGTGTTGGTAGGAGATTGTCGAGAGATGCTCTTTCCGATTGTGAACTTGCCAAATTCTTCGAAGGAGTAAACCCAGCAAACCAAAATTGGTTCTGTGAAAGTTCCCAGAACATTCGTTAGGTTGCAACAAATGAATGTTCTCCTAACACAAAAACTGTCCAGTCGTGATGATGATTATAGAATGTTTGTATAAAACATTTGCCTGATTTTGCAAGAATGTTCCTAGAAAACATTTAATCTGTTCTTTAAAGGTCCCCAGAATGTTTCATTATATTGTGGGAACAGTCACTCACAGTGGTGAGAACATTGGGGTGACGTAACAAAATATATGTTCACAACAAAAGCAAAAACATGTCCAGTTGTGCAGATGATTCTACAATGTTTATTTTAGGCTGCAAAAAAAATTTAAAAAATCACAAAACACATTTACCTGAGATTACAAAAACATTCCCAGAAAACAGTTTGTGTGTTCCCAAAACACAAAAAAAACTGTGCTGACATTCAGATAATGTTTGTATCAGGGTGCACAAACCATTCCTTTGATGCTGCAAGAATGTTGACAGAACAGCCTTTCTGAGATCTTTAAAGGATCCCAGAACATTTCATTAGGTTGTGGGAACAGTGTGGGTACATTACAAGCGATAGGATCCAAAACCACAAATGTACTCAGTTATGATGACATTCATACAATGTTTAAGTTAGGTTGCACAGGACATTCCTATAATGTTGTAAGAACGTTGGCACAACTTTTGGTTCCCAGAACATTTCAAAAGCCCTTTCCTGCAGTCAAATGACCTAGTGTCCTCAAATTACCTAGTGGCCTTATTACATTTTTTCATAATTTAAAAAATAATTAACATAACTTCAAAAACCAGCTGAAAATCTGATGTTTCTATGTCAAACAGTTTTGTTATATTTCAGTCTTCTGTAATGTACAGTATCAGTCAAATGTTTGAACACACCTACCCCTTCAAGGGTTTTTATTTATTTTTTACTATTTTCTACATTGAAAATAATAGTGAAGACATCAAAACTATGAAATAACACATATAGAATCATGTAGTAACCAAAAATGAGTTAAACAAATAAAAATATATTTTAGATTCTTCAAAGTAGCCACCCTTTGCCTAGATGACAGCTTTGCACACTCTTGGCATTCTCTCAACCAGCTTAACCTGGAAAGCTTTTCCAACAGCCTTGAAGGAGTTCCCATATATGCTGACCACCTGTTGGCTTCTTTTCATTCCCTCTGCGGTCCAACTCATCCCAAACCATCTCAATTGGGTTGAGGTCGGGAGATTGTGGAGGCCATGACATCTGATGCAGCACTCCATCACACTACTTCTTTGTCAAATAGCCATTACACTGCCTGGAGGTGTGTTGGGTCATTGTCCTGTCGAAAAACAAATGATAGTCCCAATAACCGCAAACCAGATGGGATGGAGTATTGCTGCAGAATGCTGTGGTAGCCATGCTGGTTAAGTGTGCCTTGAATTATGCTTTATGGTGGGAACCACACATGCGGAGATCACAAAGACATGGCGGTTGGATACCAAAATCTCAAATTTGGACTCATCAGACCGAAAGGACAGAATATCCACCGTTCTAATGTCCATTGCTCATGTTTCTTGGCCCAAGCATGTCTCTTCTTATTATTGGTGTCCTTTAGTAGTGGTTTGTTTGCAGCAATTCGACCATGAAGGCTTGATTCACACAGTCTCCTCTGAACAGCTGATGTTGAGATGTCTGTTACTTGAACTCCGTGAAGCATTTATTTAAGCTGCCATTTCTCAGGCTGGTAACTTTAATGAACTTCTGGGTCTTCCTTTCATGTGGCGGTCCTCATTAGAGACAGTTTCATCATAGCGCTTGAAAGTTCTTGTGACTGCACTTGAAGAAACTTTCAAAGTTCTTGAAATTTTCCCGGATAGACTGACCTTTATGTCTTAAAGTAATGATGGACTTTAATTTCTCTTTGCTTATTTGAGCTGTTCTTGCCATAATATGGACTTGGTCTTATACCAAATAGGGTTATTTTCTGTATACCACGCCTACCATGTCACAACACAACTGATTGGCTCAAACACATTAAGGAAAGAAATTCCACAAATTAACTTTTAACTCCAGGATGCTGACCTTTTAGGCAGAGTTGCAAAGAACTGACTGGCCAATAAACAGACTGGCCAATAAACATAAAATATTAAGATGGGTAAAAGAACACAGAAACTGGACAGAGGAACTCTGCCTAGAAGGCCAGCATCCCAGAGGCATCTGTTTCTCAAACTAGACAATCTAATGTACTTGTACTCCTGCTTAGTTGTGCACCGGGGCCTCCCACTCTACTTTCTATTCTTGTTAGAGACCGTTTGCGCTGTTCTGTGAAGGGAGTAGTACACAACGTTGTATGAGATCTTCAGTTTCTTAACAATTTCTCACAAAGAATAGCATTAATTTCTCAGAACAAGAATAGACTGACGAGTTTCAGAAGAAAGTGCTTTGTTTCTGGCCATTTTGAGCCTGTAATCAAACCCACAAATGCTGATGCTCCAGACACTCAACTAATCTAAAGAAGGACAGTTTAATTGCTTATTTAATCAGGACAACAGTTTTCAGCTGTGCTAACATATTTGCAAAATGGTTTTCTAATGATCAATTAGCCTTTTTAAAAATGTAAAAGTATAAACTTGGATTAGCTAACACAACATGGCATTGGAACACAGGAGTGATGGTTGCTGGTAATGGGCCTCTGTACGCCTATGTAGATAATCCATAAAAAAAATCTGCCGTTTCCAGCTACAATAGTCATTTACAACATTAACAATGTTTACTCTACACTATATTTCTGATCAATTTGATGTTATTTTAGTGGACAAAAAATGTGCTTTTCTTTTAAAAACGAGGACATTTCTAAGTGACCCCAAACCTTTGAATGTTAGTGTATATTGTACAGTAGTAGGTGATATAGAGACACATGGCATTTTACTTTCATTCATAATACATTTTAACAGCCTTTAATCATACAGTACAAACACAACCCATTTTTTTTTACACTTCTTATGTTGACAATCTGCACATTATTTCAGTCATAGGACATATTAACAGCACAAATCAAATCAAATGTTATTTGTCACATATGATAGTGAAATGCTTACTTACGGGTCCTTTTCCAACGATGCAGAGTTAAAGATGAAGAAGAAAAAAACTAAAGACAAATATGAAATAGTGACACGAGGAATAAATACACAGACAATAACGAGTAACAATAAGAAGTAAAAATAGCATAGCTATAACATACAGGGAGTACCAGTACCGAGTCACTGTGCAAGAGTATCAGGTTATTGAGGTCGCTATGAACATATAAGTAGGGGTAAAGTGACGTACATGGTGAGTGTGAAAGTGTATGTGTGTGAGTGTGTGTGTGGCATCGGTATGCATGTGTGTGCATGTTTTGTCTTAATGTTAAGTGTGGGCGTATGTAACGTGTGTATGTGTGTTGGGGTGTCAGTGTAAGTATGCGTGAGTGTGTATGCATAGATTCAGCGCAAGAGAGTTAGTGCGACAAAGGGTCAATGCAGGTAGTCCGGGTCACCATTTGATTAGCTATTTAGCAGTCTTGTTTAGCAGTTTCGTGGCTTGGGGGGGGTAGAAGCTGTTCAGGGTCCTGTTGGTTCCAGACTTGGTGCACTGGTAATGCTTGCCGTGCGGTAACATAGAGAACTCTCTATGGCTTTTGGGTGGCTGAATTCTTTGACACATTTTTGTTATTTTCCTGACACCGCCTGGTATAGAGGTCCTGGAAGGAAGGGAGCTCAGCCCCATGTGTTGTACTGGGCCGTACTCACCATCTTCTGTTGCACATTCTTTGAATGTTTTTGGAATGTTATCATCCCAATGTTAGATAAAACCCTAGAACCTAACAGGAATCTTAGCTAATGTTCTGGGAATGTTCCCGGTTTGCTGGATAGGCTACTTTCATACTCGCCTCTGCCGAGTCCCCAACAACAGGGTTAACAATGGGTGGATTTGATTATGCTGAGCCGCGGGCTCATCGGTCTATGGCGCGTGACTTGAATGGGCAGAAGCAGTGAGGGAAGAGCACCCTCCTCAAAAGGAACAGTAATCTGCACCGCTCGGTCATGTTGTCAATAAGGCAGCATGGTGCATCATCCAGAAACATATATCTCTTTTCCATAAAATATATGTTTGAATTTTCTAACTAGTTTTCATTTGGAAGGCAGATACAGCATTAATATCAAAGGTAATCAAAGGTAATCACTTTTGAATGTGAAAACACAGAATCTTGATCCCGTGAGCTTTTGAACTGCTGGCTCATGACCAGGAGGCAGTCCAGTTCTAAAATGAACGCAATCAACTTTCACCTGGTGTTTCGCCTACTCAGGTGCACGGGCCAGATGAATCAAATCAAGGAGACAGACAATCCATCGTAACTCCTCCTCAATTTTTACTGGATTAGTTGAACAGTACAGAAGAGAACCTCTCCCGACAGTTTTTGTTCTTCTTGTCTAGACTAGTATGCAGGGGATCTAGTTTCAGGAGTTTCTTTTACACCTGCTACATTAGGTTGCTTTCATACTAACCCCAAGGAAATGGATAACCTGAGAACTGTCTGACAAATCCGACAAGCTAAATACATTCTCTGAAATACTTCATTATTGGTGTGGTACACTGATTATTGTTTAAGTATGAGGATAAAATAGAATAGTTTCAGCCGTTTTTTTTTTTTTTTTGCAGTGTTGAAAAGTCTCAAAGGTAATATCCTGCAATTCTACAGATGTCGCCATGAGGTGGAGAGAAACTTTTTCAGTGTAAAGATAATTTCCTGCAATTCTACACATTTCCCCATGTTCATATACTATCTGAGTGAGAGTGACAAAAAAAATATGGGGGCCCTATTATGGTCAGGGCCCCTGAGCACATGCCCTGCATGTTTACTCAGTAATTTGGTGAGGATTATTTGAGTGACTGTCATTGACTGACATAACTATTGGAAAACTGTTGACTCACTCCAAAATGTCTAAATGATTCTACTTTTCTAACTCTTAACAGCGTAATCTGCGTATAGGTGTGACGGCGTTAAGAACGTGCCCGTAAACTCACTCCACAGCTATCTTAAAATGTCACAGATAGAGCCATCTAATTGGTACCTTTTAGGTGGGGTCAACCCATTGGAATCTTTTCAAGCAGGGCCTGTGACCCAGATCGACAGTTGGACTCAATGGCCGGGGTAGCTCGCTGTGTAGCGGGTGTCGAAGGGGAGAGTGTAACGGAGATAAGAACTTGCCGTAAAGCTCACTCCATACGCTAACTTGAAATGTCGATGGTAGAGCCATCCAATTGGTGGCTCAACTCGTTGGAACGTTGTCAAGGAGGGCAGTTACCTGTGTTGCGAAGCAGATGATCACTGGTGTGAGTCCAGTTTGGGGCAGTCGGACAGTGCTGGAAGCAAAGCTGTTAGCACCACACTGACCCCCGTTACATACAGTGCCTTCGGAAAGTATTCAGATCCCTTGACTTTATCCACATTTTGTTACGTTACAGCCTTATTCTAAAATGGATTACATTTATTTCTTCCCCACAGAAATCTACACACAATACCCCACAATGACATAGCAAAAACAGGTTTTAGTATGCATCCTGTTTTCCATTAATCATCCTTGAGATGTTTCTACAAATTGATTGGAGTACACCTGTGGTAAATTCAATTGATTGGACATGATTTGAAAAGGCACACACTTGTCTATATAAGGTCCCACAGTTGACAGTGCATGTCAGAGCAAAAACGAAGCCATGAGGTCAAAGGAACTGTCCGTAGAGCCCAGAGACAGGATTGTGTCGAGGCACAGATCTGGGGAAGGGTACCCAAAAAATTCTGCAGCATTGAAGGTCCACAAGAACACAGTGGCCTTCATCATTCTTAAATGGAAGAAGTTTGGAACCACCAAGACTCTTCCTAGAGCTGGCCACCTGGACAAACTGAGCAATGGGGGGAGAAGGGGCTTGGTCGGGTAGGTGACCAACAACCCGATGGTCACTCTGACAGAGCTTCAGAGTTCCTCTGTGGAGATGGGAGAATCTTCCAGAAGGACAACATTTTCTGCAGCACTAAACCAATCAGGCCTTTATGGTAGAGTGGCCAGACGGAAGCCACTCCTCAGTAAACTACACATCACAGCTCGCATGGAGTTTGCCAAAAGGCACCTAAAGAATCTCAGACAATGAGAAACAAGATTCTCTGGTCTGATGAAACCAAGATTGAACTCTTTGGCCTGGATGCCAAGCGTTATGTCTGCAGGAAACCTGACACCATTCATACGGTAAAGCATGGTGGTAGCATCATGTTGACAGGATTTTTTTCAGCAGCAGCAACTGGGAGACTAGTCAGGGTCGAGGCAAAGATTAATGGAGAAAAGTACATTGAGATCCTTGATGAAAACATGCGCCAGAGCGCTCAGGCCCTCAGACTGGGGCAAAGATTCACCATCCAACAGGACAATGACCCTAAGCACACAGCAAAGACAACACAGGAGTGGCTTCGGGACAAGTGTTGAACCCGATCGAACATCTCTGTAGAGACCTGAAAATAGCTGTGCAGCAACGCTCCCCATCCAACCTGACAGAGCTTGAAAGAATCTGCAGGGAAGAATGGTAGAAACACACACAGGTGTGCCAAGCTTGTAGCATCATACGCTGCCAAAGCTGCTTCGAGAAAGTACTGAGTAAAGGGTCTGAATACTTATGTACGTGTGATATTTCCATTTTTTTTATATATTATTATCTAAAAACCGGTTTTTGCTTTGTCATTGTGGGGTATGGTGTGTAAATTGAAAAGGAAAAATATATATTTCATCAATTTTAGAACAAGTCAAGGGGTCTGAATACTTTTCTGAATGCACTGTCCACTCCCCAGTATCAAATGCAGTCACTAGATAATAGTAATATATTAAAGGCGGGAAAAAAGTATTGTTCCAAATTTTCAAATAAAGTCCCCCAAACTGTAGACCTACACAATAAATATATATTAGACATTTGGCTAAATTACTTCCATAAAATGTAACTTTATTATGTTTAATAAAACACAATTTTCCAACACCATGCTAGGGTGGCTAATGCTACAATACTTCCCGATGTTTTAGCATGTGTGGCACAAAGCCCATTCAAGTCACAAAGTCATAAAGTGATTTTATTGAGCTTCACAATCAATTTTAGATACTTCAGATGATTTGGACATGGGTGCAACATTGCTAATATCGGTCCCATGATTTGAATGGTATTTGTGCCACAAATGCTAAAAGGTTAGCATGTGTTAACAGTGCCAGGAAAACAAAAGAATGGATTGCTGTCATACCTTGTCCATAGACTGCTTACAGGGTAAGTAAACCAATATGTCATTTTGTAATTTGGGTGAACTATCCCTTTAAGTTAAGTCTGCATGTATGATTCCTATGTATGACACAGCCTGCGTGGCATGGGCATTCAAAAAACACTGCACTCCATTAAAACGGAATGTAACGCAAACGTAATATCTTAATTTGCGTGTTAACCTAGTGGTAGCTATAAACAAAGTTAAAAAGAAATCAGATTTTGCTGTCCATTTTCTATGCATTTTCTGGTATACTTGATAAGGTCACCCTAGTGAATCTAAATAAAAAATAAACCACTTGAACGCTAAAGTACTTAGAAATCGCATTGCTGACTTAAGAGGCAAACGGGGGGGCATTCCGCTTAGAATCCAGTGACAAAATAGAAAGCATGCACCGAATAGAAAGGAGCCTAGGCATTCAAGCAGACACCATCATAACCTACCTTTAAATGCCCCGGGCTTTTAGGTAAATAGCATGTCCAGTAAATGTAAGGTAGCCTATTTGAAGAGAAGAGGACAGTTCACGGCATCACTTGCTTGTTAGGACGACGCATCCATACACCTGCCCCGACTCACAAGAAGGACTGTCTGGAGTGATGAAGGAAGGATGAGCAGATTGATCGTAAAACGAAATAATACAAATAAAAGTGCGATTAGTGTTCTCGTATTTTCTATACTGTTCGGGCAAAATTATTGTTGCTGCTGAGGATACAATTGTATCATGAAGCAAAACAGAATACTGCTACATTGTTGCACGAGATCAGCAGACGACAGAATAATAGAGACCTCCACACTTCACACACCGGTATCTCGACTGGACTATAATTAAGATACTTGGCGATATGCTGTATAGAACTGCCTCCTCGTGCGTCTCGCAAAGCTCACCTCATCATATGGAATGTTGCCTTGCCTACTCACCCTCGCCTTGTGATTTTTTTATGAGGCGATTTATTCGCAGGTATTTATTTTCAGCAACTATATGTTCGGAATGTCGTCGGGGGTACGCCAAATAAAAATGTGATTCACATTTTTAAAAATGTTTACAAAATAAAGACATCCACACTTTCATTTATATTTCCCAACGGGGCTATACATTTGGGGGAGATTTTTTTCTCGCCTGAGTAGCCTCGTTTCACGGACAAAAATAAAATTAAACCATCTGGCGTTCAGCAAAATAACAACACAATGTCAAATACACCTAGCCTAGACACATAATTAAATAATTAATTAACATCCAATCCAATTCATTAACATCCAATCACCTTAACCGTTACTCACTTTAACCGTTAGCCAAACGCATCGAATAGGTGCAAATATGATGAGAACTACACTGCTCAGAAAAATAAAGGGAACACTAAAATAACACATCCTAGATCTGAATGAATGAAATATTTTGATAAAATATATATTTTTTTACATGGTTGAATGTGCTGACAACAAAATCACACAAAAATGATCAATGGAAATCAAGTTTATCGACCCATGGAGGTCTGGATTTGGAGTCACACACAAAATTAAAGTGGAAAACCACACTACAGGCTGATTCAACTTTGATGCAATGTCCTTAAAACAAGTCAAAATGAGGCTCAGTAGTGTGTGTGGCCTCCACGTTCCTGTATGACCTCCCTACAACGCCTGGGCATGCTCCTGATGAGGTGGCGGATGGTCTCCTGAGGGATCTCCTCCCAGACCTGGACTAAAGCATCCGCCAACTCCTGGACAGTCTGTGGTGCAAAGTGGCGTTGGTGGATGGAGCGAGACATGATGTCCCAGATGTGCTCAATTGGATTCAGGTCTGGGGAACAGGCGGGCCAGTCCATAGCATCAATGCCTTCCTCTTGCAGGAACTGCTGACACACTCCTGCACATGAGGTCGAGCATTGTCTTGCATTAGGAGGAACCCAGGGCCAACCGCACCAGCATATGGTCTCACAAGGGGTCTGAGGATCTCATCTCGGGTGCCTAATGGCAGTCAGGCTACCTCTGGTGAGCACATGGAGGGCTGTGCGGACCCCCAAAGAAATGCCACCCCACACCATGACTGACCCATTGCCAAACCGGTCATGCTGGAGGATGTTGCAGGCAGCAGAACGTTCTCCACTGCATCTCCAGACTCTGTCACATATCACATGTGCTCAGTGTGAACCTGCTTTCCTCTGTGAAGAGCACAGGGCGCCAGTGGCGAATTTGCCAATCTTGGTGTTCTCTGGCAAATGCCAAACGTCCTGCACGGTGTTGGGCTGTAAGCACAACCCCCACCTGTGGACGTCGGGGCCTCATACTACCCTCATGGAGTCTGTTTCTGACCGTTTGAGCAGACACATGCACATTTGTGGCATGCTGGAGGTCATTTTGCAGGGCTCTGGCAGTGCTCCTCCTGCTCCACCTTGCACAAAGGCGGAGGGAGCGGTCCTGCTGATGGGTTATTGCCCTCCTAGGGCCTCCTCCACATCTCCTGATGTACTGGCCTGTCTCCTGGTAGCACCTCCATGCTCTGGACACTACGCTGACAGACATTGATGTGCCATCCTAGATGAGCTGCACTACCTGAGCCACTTGTGTGGGCTGTAGACTCCGTCTCATGCTACCACTAGAGTGAAAGCACCGCCAGCATTCAAAAGTGACCAAACATCAGCCAGGAAGCATAGAAACTGAGAAGTGGTCTGTAGTCACCACCTGCAGAACCACTCCTTTATTGGGGGTGTCTTGCTAATTGCCTATAATTTCCACCTGTTGTCTATTCCATTTGCAAAACAGCATGTGAAATTTATTGTCAATCAGTGTTGCTTCCTAAGTGGACAGTTTGATTTAACAGAAGTGTGATTGACTTGGAGTTACATTGTGTTGTTTAAGTATTCCCTTTATTTCACTTATATTGGAGTAGTGCCTTTCCTCAGCCACAGTGTGTGTTCAAAAGTACTACCTCCCAACTGGATGAAACCTTCACTCTTGGCAAGCCACAAGAGTTTTTTGATCTAAAATTAAGACAACTTTCGAGTAGTAAGACATGTATAAAAGCAACATACCATTAAGAAGAAGGGGTTAGAAGCGTTTTATATGGTGGGCTACCGAGTGGCAAGGACAGGCAAGCCCCATACTGTTGTGGAGGACTTAATTATTCCTGTTGCCGCGGATATGGCTGGGACAATGCTGGCGGAAAAGGCCCCCAAAAACTATACAGACAATGTTTTCATCAAACAACACTGTTTCACATCAGTGACATGGCAGATGTTTTGAAACAATTACTGCTTCGCATACAAGCCAGTGAATTCTAAGCGTTACAGCTGGATGAGTCGACAGACGTGGCGGGCCTGGCAGAGCTCCTGGTATATGCCCGTTATGTTTATGGGGGGGGGGGGTCAATTAAGGAAGACATCCTTTTAAGTACTGGACAGCTTTGTGACATCAAATGGACTTTGGTGGTCAATATGTGTTGGTATCTGATGGCACAAAAGCCATGACAGGGTGACATAGTTGGGTGGTAATGTGCGTGCAAGAAGTTTCTCCCAACGCCACTTGGGTATACTACAGCATCCACCGAGAGGCTCTTTCTGCAAAAGGAATGCCTGACAGCTTGAAAGGACACGACATCGTGTTTTGGACATGACAGTAAAAATGGTTCAGTTTGATAAAGCAAGGCCCCTGAACTCTCGTGTATTTTCTGCACTATGCAGTGATATGGGCAGCGACCATGTAACGCTTTAACAACATAATGAATTGCATTGGTTTTCAAGGGGCAGAGTATTTACACGTTTATTTTAATTGAGAGATGAGATTAAGGTTTTCTTTACTGACCGTCATTTTCCCTTGTCTGACCACTTGTATGATGACGAGTTTCTCACACGACTGGTCTATCTGGGTGATATTGTTTCTCGCCTGAATGATCTGAATCTAGGATTGCAGGGACTCTCCGCAAAATTGAGGATATGATTAAGAAGTTGGAGCTCTTCTCTGTCTGCATTGACAAGGACAACACACAGGTTCTTCCATAATTGTATGTTTTTTTTGTGTGCAAATGAACTCAAGTTTACGGACAATGTTAAATGTGATATAGCAAAGCACCAGAGTGAGTTGGGTGCGCAGTTACACAGGTACTTTCCCAAAACAGATGACACAAACAGCTGGATTCATTATCCCTTTCATGCCCTGCCTACAGTCCACTTACCAATATCTGAACAAGAGAGTCTCATCGAAATTGCAACAAGTGATTCTATGAAAATGTAATTTAATCAGAAGCCACTGCCATATTTCTGGATTAGGCTGTGCTCAGAGTATCCTGCCTTGGCAAATCACACTGTTAAGACACTGATGCCCTTTGCAACCATGTACTGTACCTATGTGAGAGTGGATTCTCGGCCTTCACTATCATGAAAACTAAATACAGCCACAGACTGTGTCTGGAAAATGATTTAAGAATGAGACTCTCTCCAATACAACCCAACATTGCAGAGTTATGTGCATCATTTCAAGTACACCCTTCTCATTAACCTGTGGTGAGTTATTCGCAATTTTCGATGAGCAAATAAAGTTGTATATGAAAGATGGCTAAATAAAAAGAAAAATGATTGATTATTATTATATTATTATTTGTGCCCTGGTCCTATAAGAGCTCTTTCTCACTTCCCACGAGCCGGGTTGTGGACAAAAACTCACACTCATTCTTATGTTTGATAAATGTATAGTGTGTGTGTGGCAGGCTTACAATGATGGCAACAAAACAACATTTGAGAGTGTGCTGATCCTGGTGCTAGAGGGTGTGCACAGCAGGTTGAATGTTTGAAGGGGTACGGGAATATAAAAAGTTTGGGAACCACTGCTATAGAGAACCCAAAATGTGGAAATAGTTTTGAAACACATTTTTGGGGTTAACACCTTCATAATTCATTGTGCAATAAACTATACAATTTAATGAATTCCATATCAGCATTTACCATGCCAAAATGTAGCACACACATGACTTTACGATGCTAGGCTATTCAAATCAAAAACGATCATCTTTATAGTCCTCAAACGTTATGAGGTCACAGGTCACACATGGATTGCATGCTCCACATCACTTTCCACAGGCAGCCAAATTCTGCTATTTTTTTCACTAATTGGTCTTTTGCCCAATCATAGATCTTTTCACATCAGCTCTTTATCAGTGCTGATCTGATTGGTCAAAAGACCAATTAGTGAACAAATATCAGAATTGGGCTGCCTGTGTAAACGCAGACTCTGAAGCCTAAGCAATGCGTTAAATCATGGCAGAGAAAAGAATGGGAAACTTTGGGACAGAGTTCTCCCTGTGACTGCATCCAAATCTGTCATGACTTGAATTGAGGTGGCATTAACTAATGGCTCCATAGTGTAACCATCCGTTAGGAATTGCATGGCACCGCTGCTTCCTACCTCCTAATTGTGTGGTCCCGTCCAAGGTCATGGGATTGACTGGGTGAGGGATTTGCTTACAGTGCACACTCTCTATTACTACTAGTGGATCATGCCAAAATGATTTCAGTCCAAACTATCCATCTTCATGAGACCAGGGCTCACCCCTCCACTCTCCGAGGCAAATGGCACCCCTCAAAATAAGACCAGACCACCTTTAGCCACTTGGAATGAATGATTATGCTTCTGTCATGCGACTACTGTGCTGTTTAATTGGTATTTATTGTGGGAACTGTTGCAAACTTTAAGTAGACTTTATTTTTTTTAAACAAACATCTTAACATCATCATAATTGGCTTTTCATTTCTTAGATATAATCAAATTCGCTTTTGAAAATAGCGGGATGGAAGGAAGAATTCCTCCCTTGTAAAGCTGATACCAATTATAATGGGTGTGATCCTTTGCATTATAAATGAGCCTCTTTACCTCCAGAGGATTCCTTGGAAGTGGAGTCATACAGAGCTATGTGTGTGAAACTAGCCCCATCTAGTGGATAGCTCTCTCAAAAATGGAATGACAAGCAGTCCAATAGTCCCTACTCATGTATCAAATCAATTCAAATAGTATTATATTAGTCACATGTGCCAAATACAACAGGTACAGATGGACCTTACAGTGAAATGCTTACTTACGATCCCTTCATTTCGCGATCAGTGTCCCATCCACGGGACAGTTGAGCTAACGTAGGCTAATGGACTTTTTAAAAATAACACAAAAAAAAGAAAGAAAAGTAACAAATAATTCAAAAGCAGTAGTAAAATGAGTAATTGAGGTAATATGTACATGTAGGTAGAGTTATTAAAGTGACTATGCATAGATAATAACAGAGAGTGCTCGCAGCGTAAAAGAGGGGGAAATGCAAATAGTCTGGGTTGCCATTTGATTAGACGTTCAGGAGTCTTATGGCTTGGGGGTAGCTGTTTAGAAGCTTCTTGGACCTACACTTGGCGTTCCGGTACCGCTTGCCATGCGGTAACAGAGAGAACAGTCTATGACTAGGGTGGCTGGAGTCTTTGACACTTTTTAGGGCCTTCCTCTGACACCGCATGGTATAGAGTTCCTTGATAGCAGGTAGCTTGGCCCCAGTGATGTACTGGGCTGTACGCACTACCCTCAGCCTCTGGCCGAGCAGTTGCCATACCAGGCTCATGCAACCTGTCAGGATGCTCTCGGTGGTGCAGCTGTAGATCCTTTTGAGGATCTGAGGACCCCATGCTAAATATTTTCAGTCTCCTGAGGGGGAATAGGTTTTGTCGTGCCCTCTTCACGACTGTCTTGGTGTGCTTGGAACCTGTTAGTTTGTTGGTGATGTGGACACCAAGGAACTTGAAGCTCTCAACCAAACCACTTCAGCCCTGTCAATGAGAATGTGGGTGTGCTTGGTCCTCCTTTTCCTGTGGTCCACAATCATCTCCTTTGTCTTGGACAGATATGTTTGTGCAATGTGTTCACAATGATCACATTAGCATATTGGTATATAGCTATAAACCTAGATAGGCCTACACTTACCCATTACCCCACACAATGAATTTGAATTTGAATTTGTCCTTGGAAACATTATATTCCGTTGTATACAATTGCTCAATATGCAAATACAAGATGATTTGGGGCCAAACATTGTTTGTCACACCCTGAGGTTTTTATGTCTCTATTTTGGTTTGGTCAGGGTGTGATTTGGGTGGGCATTCTATGTCCTTTATTTCTATGGTTTGTGTTTCTATGTGATGGCCGGGTATCGTTCTCAATCAGGGACAGCTGTCTATTGTTGTCTCTGATTGGGAATCATACTTAGGTAGCCCTTTCCCTCCTTTCAGTGTGGGAAGTTAACTTTGTTTGTGGCACTAATGCCCTGTAAGCTTCACGTTTTTTTCTTTCATTCGTTGGTGACATTTTAAAATAAAATAAAATGTACGCTCACCACACTGCACTTTGGTCTTCTTCCAACGACACCCGTGAGAGTTCTCTGAATTCCTCCATAAGGTTGCAAAGGGAGGGAACGTGTTCTCAACTAGCCTACCTGGTTAAATAAAGGTGAAATAAAATAAATAAATAATACTGGAAACTTTTAAAGTTTACCAGTAAACTACAGTGCCAGCATTTTAATATCTTTCAAGGATTTGATGTAATCTATCACAAAACATCTAGTGGCCCTTTTGGATACTTCAGATTATCACAGATGTCTGTATTCATATCTAGCTCTCTGTGGCCTTATCACATGTAAAATATATGAAATAATTGAATAAGATGAAGATAGAATGACAAAGCTGTGAAACATTATCCTAAATATAAACTAATAACATAGTGAATACCATTGGTGTTTAATATTAAGGTTTCAGCATGAAATATCCTTTATATTTGTTTTACACACATTTATTTTACTATGTCAATATGCATGTGTGTCAATGTTTTGGAGTCATTCTGGTGGAATCTGTGAAAAAAGTCAATAATTGGAAAAGTTGCAGAGTTAATAGAAAATACACTTTTTATTAGATGCCTTTTTCATTAATTAGGCTATTTTCTCTTGAACCGTTGGGGAGAAAAAGGGGTAAAAAAAAAAGGTATTCAAGTTGAAATTACCGAAGTTACAATATATTGCCATAGATTTGCTGTTAATTACCCATGTTTATAATCATTTTGCAACCCCATTCCTGCATCAACAAAAGATCCAGCATGCAATAACATGTCTCAAACCATTTTCCATTGTGGAAAACCATACAGCATTTAATGTCAGATTTGACATATGTTAATTTTGTTTGGAGTGATACCTGATGTGCAACAACAAAAGCGCATGAATTGAAGAGAGAAGTGGAGAGGAAATTCCGCCAACATAAAACCAACGACTTTGTGGCTTCCACACCACATAAATACACATACAGTAAACAATATGTACAGACATTTTTTCTATCCCCTAAGCAGAGAGGTTAATCCAAAAGCCAGAGGGTCGAAACAAGTATAAACATCAACAAAGATTCAAGCAACTTTATTGTTCAAGTGTGTGTGTGTGTGTGTGCATGATCTTCCCCCTTCAACACAGAAATGAAACAGATAAACAATTAAACACTACAAACACTACAAAGGAATCTAAAAAAAAACGTTCCAGTGTGAAATTGTCTTACTTACTTCCAAGGGTGGTAACCCAAGCCCAATGGGCGAAGACCATGACACCCTTGCCTGAACTGTCCTACAATCCAAGAAGATGCAAACGGAAAATACTGGACAGTGATGCCCTTCTAGGGAAGGCCACAGGCGAAAAGCCATAGGCTCCATGATGCGACAATGGGAGAAGAAAGTACAGGAAGTGTAACAATGATGCTGGGAGTCAGGAAGCAGATGCAGCTGGTGAGTTTAATAATAATGATGATGATGATGACAATCGAGCGATACAAAACAAGAGCCGTGTCTGGGAAAAGAACACAGAACCAATGCTGCCTGAAGAGTGATGCTTGAGAGTGCTAGATAAAGGGGGTGTAATCAGGGTAGTGATGGAGTCCAGGTGTGCCTAGTGATGGGGCGCAGGTGTGCGTAATGAGGTTTGCCAGGTGTGCATAATGACTGGTTGCCAGGACCGGTGGTTAGTAAACCGGCTACGTCGAGCGCCAGAGCAGGAGTAGACATAATAGTACCTCCCCTCTGATGCGCGGCTCCACGCGCAGGACGACACTGGCCAGGGGAACGGTCCTGAGGGCGAGGTGTGGGCCAGTCCGGATGGCAAAGGTGGAAATCTCGGGTGATGTTTGGATCTAGAATGTCGTCCACCGGAACCCAACACCGCTCCTCAGTCCACTACGAACTGGAGCCAACCCCCACAAAGTTGGATATCCAGGAGGGATGTGATGGCATAGGCGGTGCTTCCCTCGATGTCCAGGGGAGGCAGAGGGGTGTCGTGCGAGACGGCTTCAGCCAGGGCACCAGGAACCACCGGCCTGGGGAGGGAAACATGAAAAGAGGGTGAGATCCGGTAGTTAGTGGGGAGCTGTAATCTATATGTCACCTCGTTGACCCTCCGGAGAACCGTGAATGGCCTCAAAACTGGGATGATCGCCAGACACAATCACCAGGATGGAACACGGGAGCCTTACTGCGGTGGCGATCCGCCCGCTCCTTCTGGCGGCGGACAGTGCGCTGGAGCCTCACAGCGCCATTGCTCCAAACCTCTTCTGCGTGCCTGAACCACTAGTCCACCACAGGAGCTTCGGTCTGGTTGATAAGGAATGGGAAGGAATGGGCCCACTGCCACTGCCTGCCTGGCAGTGAATCCTCAGGAACCTCTCCAGCTCCTGGTTCATCCTCTCCACCTGCCCGTTTGACTGAGGCCTGTGCCCGGAAATGAGGCTGACCATGACCCCCAGCTTCTCCATGAAGGCTTTCCATTCTCGTGACGTAAATTGGTGGCCACGGTCAGAGACGATGCCCTCCAGAATTTGGTTTGATATGGAATGGCTATTATTAGACTTAGCTACTGCAGGTCTATCAAGGCAGTGCTCACCGGTGCGCCAACTATCTCCAACAGTTGAACTTGAGGTGAGGAGGAATGTTTTAGGCCGACCAGAGTTACTTCTTAAATGTAACAATATAATGCTTATCTTTATTTAAAAAATACTTGGATTGAAAATGTATGTATTAGCCTCCTCCTGTACGCCTGTCTGTATAATAGTAGCCTATCTGAAAATGATAAAGAATGCGTGTTGGTGTCAGGAACTTGGGGCCGGCATATCTCAATCTTTCTCTCAAGGGCTAGGCCTAAACTTCTCTTCCTTTATATTTACTATTTAAATATTCATATACAGTGGATGCCTTGGCCTATCAGCCTATATGCAGGGTAACAAAAAACATGCTCTGTTAAGAACTCTTTTTATTTTTTTTAAATATTTTTTATATATATTGACTTTCAATGTATTTGATGCATTTAGCGCTCACATCTCTGACAGTGGATTATTATTGATTTATGAAAGTAAAAACCAATTAAACAATAGGCTTTAACTTTTCAAATATGACACACATCAAAACACAATAAATCGTTTTTGGGTAATTTTATTATAGGAAGTTTTTAAGGACACATAATAAGTGAATGGATAATTATTGCCAAATTAACTTGTTTATTGTGGTGGCATGTAGCCTAGTGGTTAGAGTGTTGGACAAGTAACTGAAATGTTGCAAGATCAAATCCCCAGCTGACATGGTAAAAATATGTTGTATTGCCCCTGAACAGGGCAGTTAACCCACTGTTCCTAGGCTGTCATTGAAAATAAGAATTTGTTCTTAACTGACTTGCCTGGTAAAATAAAAATTGATGGCGCTGGCAGCACCCAGTTGGAGGTTTCTTTATATTCTTGGATCTGAACAGGTCTCTCGGATCCGTACCAGCATGGGTCCAGCACCAGCACTTTTGCTGCATAGTGGCGACTGTGCGCCCAAACAACTCCCTGGGTGTCACAGGGGAATCCAGTAGGTCCACTTTTTCCTTTGTCTGTTAAGCTTGATAAGATCAGCGCCCTTTCTGCCAACACCTCTAGGCTCATGATATGACCACAACCTTGGATGGCACTACGGGAGGCAAGGGATTTCAGGTCTGTAATCCCAAACATCTGGGTCTAGGGTGTCTTCCAGGTGCTTCTCCACCTCCTCCAGTAACTAAAGAAGTCACATTGAGAGCTCTAATTGCTTGGGCTGAGGCCTTGCACATCTTCTGAAAAACTGAGCCAGTAAAGCGCTCCACCATCCCAGGGAGTGAAGCGCTGGTGTCATTAGTAACTAACGTGCTAACAAAATATAAATGGAAAAAAAAAACAGTGGTACCCTTAGCAAGAATATTGCTTATGAGGGGTTACTCCCACGAGCTCTTAGCTTCCCTGAGGCAAGCTGGTACTCCAGGGAGCTGTTATTTTATCTGGGCTGTATGGGACGTAAGTCTCTTCCCATCGTATAGGCCCTTTGACGGGCCCTGAGCACCTCCAGGAGACGGCCACTCCATGCCGAGTCTGGCCACGCGCCCACTTGCAGACACAAAGGAGCCCAAATGTTACTGGAGGAGGTGCAGCTCCCCTTCTCTTGGGGTCATCAGGTCTGCGAGAGGGAGGGAGAATGGGGTCATCAGTCCCCATCTCCTGAGCTATCTCAAGGATATCCGTGAGATGAATTCCATCATCATCCTCGTCAGACCCTAACTTGCCTCCCCTGACATTACGTTGTCAGACAGTGAGGGGAGAGGGTCAAGGCTATTCATGACCTCACACCAACTGGGCTCGGTTGTGGAGAGCTGAGCCTCAGCTATCGCTGTTGGCTAGGGGGCAAGAGGGGCCATCAAGATAGAAGCACTTTTATAGGCCTCCTCTTCAGACCTGCTCTCATCAGCAGTCTGCTGTGCTCACAGGACTCAGGGTCCCCAAAGCACCTCTTGGGCATGTTCCTTAACCAAGAAGTTGAACCATAGAGGGTGGGAATCTTTCCCTGCAATTTGGGTCTACGCTTGTCCTGGGATGGGATAGCAGTGGCCATTCTAAGGAACAAGGCTTGCAAGGGGAACCCGAGTAACGCCTGTTGTAAGAACAATGTATAGACGTGTAGGCTAGCTAGGTAGAAGCCTTGCGGCTGGTGGCTAGCAAATAGTAGCTTGTGTAAACAGCGTACCAAGCTAGCTAGTTAGGAGCCTTGCAGCTACAGTTTAAGTCGGAAGTTTACATACACTTAGGTTGGAGTCATTAAAACTACTTTTTCAACCACCACAAATGTCTTGTTAACAAAACTATAGTTTTGGCAAGTTGGTTAGGACTTTGTGTATTGTGTATGTCATTTTTCCAACAATTGTTCACAGACAGATTATTTCACTTATAATTCACTGTATCACAATTCCAGTGGGTCAGAAGTTTACATACACTAAGTTGACTGTGCCTTTAAAGAGCTTGGAAAATTCCAGAAATTGATGTCATGGCTTTGGAAGCTTCTGATAGGCTTATTGACATAATTTGAGTCAATTGGAGGTGTACCTGTGGATGTATTTCAAGGCCTACCTTCAAACTCAGTGCCTCTTTGCTTGACATCATGGGAAAATCAAAAGAAATCAGCCAAGACCTCAGACTAGACCTCCACCAGTCTGGTTCATCCTTGGGAGCAATTTCCAAACACCTGAAGGTACCACGTTCATCTGTACAAACAATAGTACGCAAGTATAAACACCATGGGCCCACACAGCCGTCTTACCGCTCAGGAAGGAGACGCATTCTGTCTCCTAGAGATGAACGTACTTTGGTGCGAAAAGTGCAAATCAATCCCAGAACAATAGCAAAGGACCTTGTGAAAATGCTGAAGGAAACAGGTACAAAAGTATCTATATCCACAGTAAAACAAGTCCTATGTCGACATAACCATAAAGTCCGCTCAGCAAGGAAGAAGCCACTGCTCCAAATCCGCCATAAAAAAAACAGACTACGGTTTGCAACTGCACATGGGGACAAAGATCGTACAGCTTGGTCTTAAATGGGTCTTCCAAATGAACAATGACCCCAAGCATACTTCCAAAGTTGTGCCAAAATGGCTTAAGGACAACAAAGTCAAGGTATTGGAGTGGCCATCACACAGCCCTGACCTCCATCCTACAGAAAATATGTGTGCAGAACTGAAAAAGTGTGTGCGAGCAAGGAGGCCTACAAACCTGACTCAGTTACACCAGCTCTGTCAGCAGCAATGGGCCAAAATTCACCCAACTTAGTGTGGGAAGCTTGTGGAAATCTACCCGAAACGTTTGACCCAAGTTGAGCAATGTAAAGGCAATGCTACCAAATACTAATTGAGTGTATGTCAACTTCTGACCCACTGGGAATGTGATGACAGAAATAAACGCTGAAATAAATCATTCTCTCTACTATTATTCTGACATTTCACATATTTAAAATAAAGTAGTGATCCTAACTGACCAAAGACAGGGCATTTTTACTAGGATTAAATGTCAGTAATTGTGAAAAACTGAGTTTAAATGTATTTGACTAAGGTGTATGTAAACTTCCGACTTTAAATGCAACATCTAGCAATATTGAGCACCGCATAAAGCCATAGCCGCAAGGCAATAGAGAGGCAATATATGCATATCAACCTGCAAGGTGCGCAAACATGTTTGATAAATAAATGATTAATACATAATGCATAAACTATTATAAAGGATTAATTATATGAAGAAATTAATGTCAATATATACCTTTAAAATAATAAAAACAGTTATTTGTTTAGATTGTCAAAGATATGTTTTGTGTAATTCTACAAAGCCCCGGGAAAAACGTATCCCTTATAGACAATTTTCGTTACCCCTTAAAATAAAAACATTACAGTGTAATCCATTTGATCAACTTTATTTGTAGATTTGATTAGTAATAAGAGTTATAGTTATTAATAAAGTCCAGTTACAGTTTCTTTTGACAAAGTAGAAACCAAAAAGATGATGATAATAATAATATAACCAGCCAGGTGTGCAGGTGAAATTATTTGCTGTATTCCTAAACAAAAGCAGCAGTGCATGAACAATTGTAAAGGATTAATTGCATAAATACATATTTGTGGAAATACATTCATCACAAGACATAAAAACAGTAATTTGTTGATTGTACTGTATCAGACACTGTATTGTGCCCTTATTCCCGGGCCTTTACACATGAAACAATCCCGTCTTCTCTTTATACTTCGGGTCCACAGTCAGCACACAGCTTCAGTGCTTTGTGTGATCAAGTTCCACAAACAAATCGGTTGCACTTTGCACCGTTTTCATATGCCTTGTTTCATGTGCACCTACCGAATTGACATTGTGTCTTATCTTTCCCGAGTGGGAGCTGTGGTGCTCGGGGAAAAGGGAGAATAGGACCTACTGCATTGGCGGCCTGCTTCGCGGTTGTAGCTTCTTTCTTGGCGTTCATGTGGTTCTCACAAAGATCCAGTGGGTGCTGAAGATACACACGCTCTTATTTATTTTGCACCTGTACACCATGAAGTGTTGCTTTTATCACTCTCCGTCACTGATGTGGAGTACAGTGTGTTGTTTTGCGCAGAGGGGGGCAGCTCCCGCCTTTGTTTGTTCACTGTTCCGAGCAGGCTAGTCTTCTTTGCAATCAATTTGTCTCCCAGGGAAATGTATTTGAAGACGACATCAATTGAAGACAGAATAGCATATTGTAATTTGACACGTATTATGTTACTAGTTTTTGCTTAGTAGCCAGAGCAATGCTGCCGTGTGAGTGAGTGGTCATGTGCTGAATGCATGGACAGCACGGATATTCTTGGAAGAAGTGGAATTTTGAGAAAGCTGCACCTCTTGAATTTTGTGAGTTATTTGACAAAGGTAAATGTCATAGAAACGGCAGAATATGGTATTTGAGATACTATATAGAAATGACAATGTTTTACCTGCATGTGACTATAAAGGAGGTTTTTAAAAAAATGGGAGGAGACTAGTATGTTGAAGTTGAATTCCTCATTGTACAGTATATAAGAATATATCGCTATGTTGTCAAAAAAGTTCAAGACTTTTTCCCTTCAATAAAATCATTCAAAACTACTTTCTGCACATTTCTGCTACATTCTTAGGCTACACAAGTGCTATCTCTTGCAAAACAATTCCTGTTTACACCTATGCATTATCATTAGCAATAATAATAATAATAATAAACCTCTACTGTAGTAAATAAAACAATTATAACAGGTATGTTGTAATAAAAATGAGTGGTGTCCATTGATTAAATTCAGTCTTTATGCATTGTGAAAAGGGAAAACCCAGATATTTGCAAAGTTTGTGATGAATGACAGTTTGTTTCTTCATTAGTAATAGATTTGAGGTATGAAATTCAATCAAACTGCTTTATTTTAGGGGTTTAGTGAAGGCGAGTCATTTTTTACCCTTTGGACAAGGGGAGTATACAGAATGTTAAGACTACACAAGCGTGGGAAAACAGGTATCCAGTTGATATGAGGAGAGCTAGAGTAGTGACACTTCGTGAGGAAGAGAGGCAAGAATAACCAGAGGGTGGGAAAGTGGCTCCTTTTAATGAGGTGAGGGTCTCACCTCATTCGCCGCTCTACCTGTCTGTCTCCAACAGATGCTTTTGATAGTTACTTCCGAGAGTAAACTGTCCTTAGTGAAACACCACATGTGAGATATCGAAACAAATAATTGAAATAGACTAGCAATGCTCAAATAAAACTTTTACAGGTACAAAATGGTGAACTTTGTGCAAATGATTAAATGTACAGAGTGTTCTCTGGAATTTTTGCCTTTCTACCGTATTTGGTCAAGGAAATGCATAAACTGAAATTACCTTTTAGAAAATCAGCACTCTCATATCCTCTGAAATGACAGAATAGTTTCATCCTCTTTTTTATGCCACTGCCCTCATGTTGCACCATAATTCTGGCAGTGGTCACTGCATTTTTGTATTTACTAAAAAGGCCATTATCCCTGCTTAATGTCACGTTAAAAGTTATACTGGGTTCTTGTTTTAGGGCACTGGCATCACATGCCTCTGTGTTTAGTAGCTGGTGTTCACCGCCGATGATCGTGCAGCCTTGGATTACAAATGAGCTGGAGCCTGAAATGTCAATGTTTTTGTTTGATGGGAGGGTGGGAGGGAGAGGGACAGAGATAGGGAATCAGAGAAGGGGGAGGGACAAGATAGAGAGATAATGCTTGACTGGTTGCTATCCCAGACACCCTTGACCCACTTCAATTCACATACTACCCCAACAGATGCACAGATGACGCAATCTCTATTGCACTCCACACTGCGCTCACCCACCTGACGAGCCGCCCCCAGGTGGTGAGGGTAGGCAACAACACATTTGCCACACTGACCTTCAACACAGGTGCCCTTCAGGGGTGTGTTTCGTCCCCATCTCTACTCCCTGTTTACCCACGACTGTGTGGTAGCGCACAACTGCAACACCATCATCAAGTTTGCTGACGACACAACGGTGGTAGGACTGATCACCAACATCGATGAGGCAGACTATAGGGAGGAGGTCTGGCAATCTGGCTATAGGGAGAGACCTGGCAAAGTTCTACAACTGCACCATTGAGAGCATCTTGACTGGCTGCATCATAGCTTGGTACAGCAACTGCAAGGCACCCGGCCTCAAGGCGCTACAAAGGGTGGTGAGTACGGCCCAGTACATCACTGGGGCTGAGCTCCCTGCCGTCCAGGACCTCTATACCAGGCGGTGTCAGAGGAATATCCAAAACTATTTAAAAGACTCCAACCTCACATGCCATAGACTCTTCTCTGTGCTACTGTACGGCAAGTGGTACCAGCACACCAAGTCTGGAACCAACAGGACACTATCTTTCTATCCCCCAAGCCATAAGATTGCTAAACAAGGCTGCTAAATAGCTAATCAAATGGCTACCCAGACTACCTTCATTGACCCTTTTTTGAACTAACTCTCCAGCACTGACTCTGCACACACACTGGACTTTACCCACACTCTCACACATACTTATACTGACCTTCAAACACACACAAACACATACACTACATACGCTCACACACACACATAGCATATGCACACATGCCTATTGATGCCACATACCCACACACACTCAAACACAGTAGAGGTGCGTGGGTAAAATCTCTGGGGAAGCCAAGCCAGGAAAAGTAAAGCCATATTACAACGTGCTGTATGTGTTGTGATAATTGCATTGTTTGCTCTATAACCTGTTAGTTCATATGCCTTGAGACCGTGATATATAGGCCTAAGACCGAGACAGTAAGAAGACAGTGGCAGAAAGAATTCAACCACACATTCGTTTCATCACAAAAACCAGAGAGCACAAAGCATATTGCACGTAACAAACAGTTACATGAGCTACAGCATGGTCAAGCAAGTTAATGTTTCCAACATTTTCAGACTACTAAATAACTATGGATTTAGAACCACAGAGTTACCGCAAGTCACAAAGAAAACAGGAGCTGCCTCCACTACTCCAGCAACATTTCAACTTCAAAATTTCAGATTTCAAAAATCAAATCACCTATGCTTATTCTAATACAGTGATAACTAAAATATACCAAAAACCACTGGCCAGTATAGAGAATTAAGTAAAACCACAAGTCCAAATCCCTAGCTCCATCCATGGATAATTTAGGAAAGGACCAACTTTAGCTAGCTAGCTAGCTAGCCACCGAAGGACAACAACACAACAAGATGCAACAATTCAAGTTGTTTCTGTCAATTAAGTATTGTTCTTGATGTGATGTGATTGGAGTGAAGCCAAATCCAAACGGGCTTCCCTTGACACTTTTTTTTGGTGCGCCAGGACCATTCACAGTTGAGCTCACTCAGTTTAGCTCAACGCTGAGTGGCTATTATTTAATTGTTTTTTTTTTATCAAGGGAGGCCAAATGCTCGCTTGCATTCAATTTTACAGGCAGCAACAATGTCATACTCTTTTTGACCAGACAGCATCAGATAGATGGCCTACACATACAGAGATAGAGAAGTGCTGTTTCACTCACCCGGATGCTTTCTCTGTTGAGATACAGTAAATATACAAAGTATGTGGACACCCATTCAAATTATTGGATTTGGCTAGTTCAGCCACACCCGTTGCTGCAGGTGTATAAAATCGAATACGCTATGCAATCTCCATAGACAAACATTGGCAGAAGTATGGCCATACTGAAGAGCTTCGTGACTTTGAATGTGGCACCGTCAAAGGATGCCACCTTTCCAACAAGTCTGTTCATAAATATTTCTGCTCTGCTAGTGCGGCTTGGCAGGGTCCTGTTTTGGAGGACCCGAGTCCGTACGGGAGTGGCCGTGATGGGTCAATACTCTACCAATTGGATGTCATGAAATTGGGACGAAAAAGGGGTGAAAAGTCAAAAATACAATTCTACCCTGCTAGAGCTCACCTGGTCAACTGTTAGTGGTGTTATTGTGAATCAGAAACGTCTAGGAGCCACAACCGCTCAGCTGCGAAGTGATGGGCCACACAAGCTCACAGAACGGGACTGCCAAGTGCTGAAGCTCTTAGTTCGTAAAAATCGTATGTCCTCGGTTACAACACTCACGACCAAGTTCCAAACTCATGAACTGTTCATTGGGAGCTTCGTGAAATGGGTTTCCATGGCCGAGCAGCCGCAGACAATCCTAAAATCACCATGTGCAATGCCATGCGGCTGCTGGATTGGTGTAAAGCTCTCCGCCATTGGACTCTGGAGCAGAGGAGGAAAATTATGAAACACAGAGAGACAAAAGTTACATTATTTTATGTTTTTTTTCTTGGTACATTATTTGGGGAAACCTGGCTTCCATTGGCATCGATGAACACAGGCGAGTGCTCTCTAACACACACACACACACACACACACACACACACACACACACACACACACACACACACACACACACACACACACACACACACACACACACACACACACACACACACACACACACACACACACACACACACAAGCTTTCACACTCACCACCTATGCTTCTGCTACTTCTCCACATACACTGGTGCTACAACTCAGTCTATTATCTATCCTGTTGCCTAGTCACTTTACCCCTACCTACAGTATATGTACCTGTACATAGCTACCTCACTTACCTCATACTCCAGCGCATTGACTCGTTACTGGTACTCCCTGTATATAGCCATGCATTTGTACTTGTTATTGTTATTTATTTGTCATTCACTGTAACTATTTCAATTTTAAAACATATATATTTGTATCTTTAACTCTGCATTGTTGGAAAGAGATCTGTAAGTAAACATTTCACTGTTAGTCTACACCTGTAGTTCACAAAGCACATAAGAAATACAGTTTGATTTGATCTGATCTGCGAAAGCCTGGGTTTGAGTGGTAGCCTATTTGTACTTTTTTGTTACTTCATGGCCTGCAATTATTTTAATAAAACGTCCTTATATGATACACTGTATAATCCATCATCCATCGATCCAGATGTGATATGACTTCCCGAAAGTTCTGTGAGAAATATAAAATCGCCTTGTGAATTATAATGTAAACACGACATAACTGTCACATAATGGTAGATGACAGCAACAGGCTCCACAAAAATACATGTACTATGATTATTTGCCACCCAGTGGTGCTTGTGAGCTATAGAGTGCACCAAAATATATCCTTGTAACCTCTATTTTATATTGCATTATGCAAAGCAATAATTATGAAACAGCTATGTATTTTGTACCTTACTGTAGACTGAGAATCCAATTTTGGGGACCGTTTCGGCAAAAGCCGAGGTTATACAAAATTCCAAAATTCCAATAAAACCCCTTTCTGTAGGCCTACATACTTTCCCCATTGCTTTTCCCTTAAGCTTCTGAAAACGTATTTGAATAAGACTATATGTCCATGATAGAAAACTGTGCTGTACCTGTTTTGTTGTGCCCTATCTGGCCTGCTAATGACAGGTGTTTGTTGCTTTCAATACCTGTCAGTGGTCACATGGAAGGGGGTGGCATAGGCAAGTGGTACCCCAACTTTTTTGGTTACTGTACCACTAACTGAATTTTGCTCTTGCCAGTTGACGCCTGAAGTCATTTTACCCCTAGTTAGGAACCACTGTCCAGTGAAAATCTCTCTTTTAGAAGTTAATATTCTGTTAATTCATACCAGTGACAACCTGTCAGTCAGGTCTGCCCCACCTGTGTTGAGCCCCACATTTTTAACTAAATAAAAATATTTGTGGGGGTTGCCTGTTTTGCATGTTATTTTTTGCATTAATGTCACATCTCATTGAGTTAATAAAGCTTTCACACAAACATGGTCTCTTTTTTGCTTTCTTGAGTAAGGCATCTCCAAAATGCAGGTGCTTCAGCCTAGCTCTGTACTTTCTGTGGTGGCGGTGGGGCAGCCAGTGGAAAATATGGAGCGTAGGGGTTAGTAATGTTCTCTAGTTGCGCCATGATTGGCTCAGTGTTTTGTAACTCATGGGGACACTATGTCACTTCCATATCTAAGGGTAGAGTTTGAAAATTCAAGCCACTTGGGTGGTGCCATAGAGATACATTAGAAGTGCCCATCCAAGAAGGCTCAGGGTCATTGGCAACAGATAAATTATTTAAAATCACGTTCCTTCTACAGTAGCTTTGATTGGACTGATCATGTCAACATCATACTTTGAAAATCTTAGCTAGCAGTCATTATCATGAAAGTCAACAATCTACTGGCAAACCTATTTAATCCTTGTCATATGAAGAGAAATACTGAAGAGAAATGCTCATCGGCCATTGGACATAAACATTACACAACAAGTTGTAAAATTCAACTATGAGTGGTTTGGAAGGAATCAGTGGCTAACTGCAAGCATATCAAAGCAATCACTAGCTTGCTATTCAGTGGAGTGGGTGTTTGGTCCCAATTCTCAGATCAAGGATCTCTTTTCCAAGTTTAAAATGATAAACATTCTAAATTTGCCATATTTTAAACCCAGCATGATTTCTGCTGCGCTCAAAACAACTGTTAACTCAGAACTGGGAAATATGACTTCAGTGAGTTCAAGACAACTGGGAAAATATGTTTTGAACGGTCATCCAACTCAGGATTGTAAGTCGGGAACTCGGGCCTCTTTCTAGAGCTACGACCTGAAGATCACTGACGTAATCATGATTCGATTTTTGATTTTTTTTTTGAGTTTCCAGTTGTCTTGAAAACACCATATATCCAAAGAATGCCAGACTTCGATGAAAAAGTTTGATGGCAAAATTTTCCCACGAAGGACTGTCCTTCCTGTTCAAGTTTCAAGTGAGCACAGCACAACAAGGTGAGTCCAAAAATGTATTGTATGCTGCTGCATAAATTATGTAATATGCCAGGAAGATATGTATACTGTAGCTAAGAAAGTAATACTAAGTGTATGTTATGTAGTAACCTGTTAGTAGGCCATGTGCCTCACTCTAGTAATTTGTTATATTTTCCCCTCTTAATTTTGCCTACTGTTCTTTCTTGATGGTGCACATTTAGCCTATAACATGTTTTATAGAAATGTAATCATTGAATATTGTAAGAGCTTTCATTGTCTGCTTATATGACCCCTTTATTATCCTATGGTTCTGACTTGGTGTACAGGGAGAACACTGTAAGAATAGCTCATGTTCTGATTTCTGTTGCTGTACATTTCAAAAGTGCTCAACAAATAGTTATATTGACTATGTCCGTCCAAGCTCAGTCATTAATGTCTTAATCAAAATTACGGATTGCCTCTTATCCACTTGTCCTCCCCTTATGCCATAGTTTGTATCTCTCAATTGTCAATAGAAACCACATTTGTTTACGCAAGTCAGCCATGTTTTTTTTAAAGGCAGTAAATGAGGCTGAATGAACTGTTTTGCTGCCAGACAAAGCTCTGCTGATAGCCAGATGTAGCAGTGGTAAGGTGTTGGGACTGCTGTTGGGACAGCTTTATGTAGGCCCTAACAGTTTGTGGGCACCGTTTGTCACTGTTATAGTGTAATTAATGTATTGTTTAGTGTTGTTTAGTGTAGTGGCTTTGCTGGCATTCATCCCCCCAAAATGTTTTTTGTTTGCCCCTGCAAGATTTACATGCTACAATCGCTACTGACTCATACACAAATAATGTTGTTGACTCCAGTGGTGGTTGCTGAGGGGAGGATGGTTCATAATAATGGCTGGAACTGAGCTGATGGAATGGCATCAAACACATGGAAACCATGTGTTTGATGTATTTGATACCATTCCACGCTTTCAGCTCTAGCCATTAGCACAAGCCCGCCCTCCCCAATTAAAGTGCACCAAGCTCCTGTGGTAGACTTATCCTATACTCATATGAGGCCAAAGCATAAATTGGAGATAAAACACTTCAAAAACCCCACCTATTTCAAACGGACTGTTTCATAACTGCTTTATATTTCCTCATAGAGAATGATATCATCCTCTCAATGAGCATGAGCTGACCAATCAGCGGACTTTTCACGTGAATATTTTGAATGTCATGCATACAGGACACCATACTGTTGTTGTGGTATGCCCACACCGTTCTAAAACATAAGAGCTGCTTTTTAACATAGTTGTCATTGCCCAAAATGATAAGAAAGGCTATTTCACTTATATTGTAATTAATTATAGGTCATATTTCATAAAAATTTGGAAACACTTGACAGATATTTTAAAAACGACATGCACATCTAAACTGGGAAGTGAAGTTATTTTAACTACATATCTTGCGTAAAGATGACGGATCTGCGCATAGAAAACGACATTTCCATGACACTGTGGGAGCGTTGGGGAGCTATAGGCCTGTGCTACGTTAAATTTTAGTATGAACTAGGAAATTCGTAAATTTCTGACTTTTTAACTGTTTGAACGCGGCACTTGTATAACTACAATATTTTTAGCAAGTCGGACTTTTCCGAGTTTTCTAGTTCCGATTAGCATTTGAACATGGCAATAAGGTGGGGCTTCTGTCTTTTTACTCCGAAGCAACAAGTTATTCTCCATAACTGGTTACTATGTTGCAGCAGGTGGTCATTGTGTGCAGTGGACAAGTCAAGTGAATGGACATATTACCGTTTATTATTTATTTTTATGACAACGCGTGATTAAATATTTTAGAACGTGTTTTTGACGGCTTATTTTCTTACTTGAAAGGTGTGTGATTATAAATCCATGTAGTTTTCCCCCGAATACTTTTGTATTCTAACAAGGGTGAAACTCCGAATAGTTGCTGTGTCTTGAGAAACGTGGCTTTTATGAACAGCTTGTATTGCATTTTTGCGGCGAACCATGGCTTTTGCTAAATTCAGCAAAATACTTCGCCTGTCTAATTTTGACATAAAAAAGAAGGCAAAACAATATGAACACGTTCATCGAGACATCAATCCTAATGACCAATGGGAAATTATCGGAGAGTTGGGTGATGGGGCTTTTGGAAAAGTTTACAAGGTAAGCAATATGGGTTTCAACATACTTTTGGTCATGTGGTGAATGTGGACACCTGCTCGTCAAACATCTCATTCCAAAACCATGGCATTAATATGGAGTTGTTTTACCCATTGCTGCTATAACAGCCGCCACCCTTTTGGGAAGGCTTTCCAGTAGTTAGATGTCGGAACATTTCTTCGGGGACTTGCTTCCATTCAGGCACAAGAGCGTGAGTGAGGTCCGGCACAGATGCTGGGCGATTGGGCCTGGCTCGCTGTCAGTGTTCCAAATCACCCTAAAGGTGTATTCGATGGAGTTGAGGTCAGGGCTCTCTGTGTAGGACAGTCCAGTTCTAACACGCCGATCTCAAACTATTTCTTTATGAACTTTGCTTTGTGCACAGTGGCATTGTCATGCCGTCAGCATGCCTGATTCAATCTTTTATAACGTGTTTTGATGGTTTATATTCTTACTTCAAAAGTGGGATTTAATCCAGGTAGTTTTTTTTCCCCCAATACTTTATTATTTTATTCTAACAGGAGTGAAATCAATATTTGCTGTGTCTTGAGAAACTTTTAGTTGTCTAGTGTTTCCAGCACAAGTTTCACCTTTGTAATGATCATGCTGTTTATCATCAGCTTCTTGATATGTCACACCTGTCACGTGGATGGATTATCTTGGCAAAAGGAGAACAGGGATGGAAACATTTGTACAATTTTTGGGAGAAATAATATTTTTTGTGTTTATGGAACATTTCTGTGATTTGTTTTTATCTCGGCTCACGAAACCAACACTTTACATGTTTTATATTTGTTCTATGAAGGTACAAGTACTCATTCTAGGGTTATTCTTTATTTTTTTTACTATTTTCTACATATTATAATAGTGAAGACACCATGAAATGAAACAATGAAATTACACATGGAATCATGTAGTAACCAAAAGTGTTAAACAAATCAAAATATATTTCATCTGCAATTCTTCAAAGTAACTGCCCTTTGCCTTCATGATTGCTTTGCACATTCTTGGCATTCTCTCAACCAGCTTCATGAGGTAGTCACCTGGAATGCAATTATTTTAACAGGTGTGCCTTGTTCAAAGTTCATTTGTGACAAGGTAGAGGTGGTATACAGAAGATAGCCATATTTGCTGAAAGACCAAGTCCATAGTATGGCAAGAAATGACTGTCCGTTACTTTAAGACATGAAGTGCAGTCGCAAAAGGCATCAAGTGGTATGATGAAACTGGCTCTCATGAGGACTGCCACAGGAAAGGAAGACCCAGAATTACGTTTGCTGCAGAGGATAAATTAATTAGTTACCAGCCTTAGAAATTGGCATTAAAAGCACCACAGATTGCATGTCACAAGTAACAGACACATCTCAACATCAACTGTTCAGAGGAGACTGTGTGAATCAGGCCTTCATGGTTGAATTGCTGCAAAGAAACCATTACTAAAGGGCACCAATAAGAAGACTTGCTTGGGCTAAGAAACACCAGCAGTAGAAATCTGTCCTTTGGTCTGATGTGTCCAAATTGCAGATTATTTATTCCAACTGCCGTGTCTTGGTGAGACGCAGAGTAGGTGAACGGAAGATTTCCACGTGTGGTTCCCACTGTGAAGCATGGAGGTTTGTGGGTGCTTTGCTGGTGACACTGTCAATGATTTTAGAATTCAAGGCACACTCAACCAGCATGGCTACCACTGCATTCTGCAGCAATTTGCCATCCCATTAGGTTTGCACCTCTAGGAGGTGTAAGGGCTATTTGACCAAGAAGGAGAGTGATTGAGTGCTGCATTAGATGTCATGGCCTCCACAATCACCTGACCTCAACCCAATTGAGATGGTTTGGGATGAGTTGGACCGCAGAGGTGAAGGAAAAGCAGCCAACAAGTGCTCAGTATATGTGGGAATTGCTTCAAGACTGTTGGAAAAGCATTCTTCATGAAGCTGGTTGAGAGAATGCCAAGAGTGCAAAGCTGTCATCAAGGCAAAGGGTGGCTACTTTGAAGAATGTCATATATTTTGATTTGTTTAACACTTTTTTTATGGGTTACTGCTGTACATGATTCCATTTGTTATTTCATAGTTTTGATGTCTTCTATTATTATACAATGTAGTAAAAATAAAGGAAACCCCTTGAGTGAGTAGGTGTGTCAACTTTTGACTGGTAAGTGTTTATGCATGTATATAGCCACTTGTGAGTGACTTTGCAGCTGGCCTATCTAAGGGGACATCGCTCAGTTCTGCCTCCAGAACAAGACTCGTGACAAAAGTTAACCTACAAGTGCTGAGGGTCGGGCAGTAGGGAGTTGCTGGATTTGCATTGCTCACTTTACCTCTGGCGCCTCATCACTGTATCCTCATTAGCATTTTGACCCTAGTCAAAACTAACTGCATTGATCATCTTGGAAGGTGCTTTTGTACTGATTGTGTTCACCAATTTATTTTGAACTTTGCGAGAGATTGCTTTCTTTTGAAGGGCAGCACACTCTGACTTCATGCCCAATACAGACAGATCAACTCCTGTAGAGCTGTTGTACTAACTGGGCTCCATTTGGACCTCCCTAGGAGACCCCACTATTACCCTCCACTGTTTGCTTCATCCAAACCCAGCTGTAGTTTGGGTTATGGGTTTGTATTTCATCTGTGTCTTTTAGTCCTCACATTTTCCTGCCATGTCGCAATGTATCTGCTCGTGCCCAGTGTAGTACAGTGGGTGCCTTTGACTTTGGGGGCCAGTGGAAGAAGTGAGGCCCGACCAGAGTACAGTGCCCCCACTCATACCTTGTGAACAGGCATGTGAGAACACCATGTGGGATTTCACTGACGACACTGAAAGGAAAAATAACATGGAGCCACCCTAATAGAAATAAAGGATGCCTTCAGTTACCCCTACCACCAAAATACACCACCTTATGCTGCATGTAGGCCAATTTTTAACAGTGGCTATTGACTAAGCAGTTTTCTGTCCAGGGGATACGTTAAAATCTCTTCATGTCTAATACACTTTAGGACTCAGAATATAATTTAGTATACTAGAAGATATCTTTGGAATGTCAAGTTACAATGGAAATGACACTTCAATGAAGACTGAAACATGTGACAATACTGTCTCTACACTCTTCCCCTTGACTAAATGTGTTTTCCAGTCCCCAGAAGTCTGGCTGTCCTGGAGTGCTTGCGGAGGAGTCAGTGCTCCTCACCTGGAGCAGTCAGGGTCAGGAGGAAAGCTATGGGCCGGAGGGGTGATGGAAACATCATATGTGGCCCTCGGGCTACTGACTAATCCGTCTGTGGGATGGGGTCTCGGGGCTCCATTCCACAGCCTGTCCAGACTAGCCTTCGTCCCAAATGGTAACCTATTCCCTTTATAGGTCACTACTTTGGACCAGAGCCCATCAAAAGTAGTGTACGATATAGGGAATAGGTTACCATTTGGGACATATCAAGGGAGTTCAGGAAGCCACCAGATGACTCTCATAACTACAAGTCAATTATACCAGTATGGAGGACACGTCTGTTCACTGCTCCAGGGCTGGCAAGATCTAGTTCAAATGTTGGCTATAACAACTCCTTTTAGAACACCTGTAAAACAAATCAACTCGTTGAGTCATCTGTTTGCTTGGTCATTGCTGGTCACATGATTCCTTTTTGATTCCAGTAATGTCTGGGAGAGTGTCAGTGTCAGTCTGGCTGGCCTCATGATCTGGGTTGGCTGTACACATCCGGGTGAACAACAGGGCTTTGTTGATATTCTCTCAGGTTGTCATGGGGGTATCACGGTTAGGTATCACTCTCAGGTTAATGTGCCCCATTGGCCTGTCACTGTCACCAGATGGTAAGGAGTACCTAGTAGTCAGTGTCACGCAGCAGTAGTTAACTTAAAGCTGCTCTTTGAACAGTATACAGGTATCTGTATCTAGTCTGATGAACTAACCAGGAGGCGGGAGGCCTCAACTATCATTCTTAAAACGCACATGTGCATCAACTTGTTCACTTCTGAGACCAAAGATTTTCCAGGGCTACAGGTAGTCATGACGAGAGCAGAGTTGCGTAAATCTCCCCCACATGACTGCTATTGCTGAGATGGGAGAATGTCTCACTTCCTGCCGATCCCTGTGTCACAGCATGTTGTGTTTGCTGGTATGGCCGAAGCACAAGTGCCGATCGGTCCCTTTTACTTATTAATGGGACACGTGCTGCTGAGCAGGCTCCCTGGCAGCTGCTGCCTTGTACTGGGAGTTGCATTAGTTAGCGTAGCATTACCCGACGGTGCCATCCCAAATGGTACCCCTTTCCCTATATAATGCACTATGTAGGGTATAGGGTGCCATTTGGGACAGAGATCAAGGGTTTTCCTGTAATACAGGAGGCCTGCATGGTGAAAGCACATGTTTGTGCTCCAGGGCTGGTAATCTGTGGGGCCCAGCTGTGACCGGCCTGATAAGGATTCTCCTGTAGAGGCTTGTCCCCCATGACTCCCCAGCCCCCTGTCGGTATGTGGCAGGTTGCCTCAGTGGTGACTGTCTTGACATGGAGTGTGGGCGAAGGAGGGATGTTTTGTTTAACTCATGATTTTCTCAGTCTCACAAGTCATAACTGTTTTTTGAATACATTGAAGCTATCTTAAATCTGATTCGGAGCCTACTGTTAAAGCACAATACATGTTGTAACAGCAGTGCTTTGAAAAGTGATCGAGCGTATGCCTTTTTGTGTAGTCTGTCAAAGCCCCATGTTTCACGTTTTTATCAAGATGGGTGACATTTCCTACACGAGTGACTGGTACTGTACTATGTTTTATCCAGTCAAACATCAGCAAAATGTACTCAACAGCTCCATGTTCAGAGCCCATCTTAAGAGATTTGCTGTGGTGAGTTCTTCACTGGGGTTTTGAGCCTGAAACCTTTCGTAATACCTCGCAGCGAAACTATCACATCCTGAAAGACGGGTTCAAAGTTTGAACTTCCCTGCTGCGTCCCCCGGCCATGTTGAACAACTCTCTGTAAATAAAGATACAGTAAGAGTTTAACCCTGTGTGTAATCCTCAGCCTATTTTTATTTTAACTATGCAAGTCAGTTAAGAACAAATTCTTATTTACAATGACGGCATACCGGGGAACAGTTCAGAGGCAGAACGACAAATTTTTACCTTGTCAGCTCTGGGATTCTATCCAGCAACCTTTCACTTACTGGTCCAACGCTCTAAACACTAGGCTACCTACCGCCCCAAAAATGTAAGACGAGAAATAAAATGTTCCCAGTGGAAAGGCAGGTAGCCTAAATAACAGCACATCAGTGTCTACATACACAGCCAGCAGTGAAAGCTCCTGGAAGATTCCTGGAAGACGCTAATGATTATCCCCTCTAAAGCCAAAGCTTATTTGCAGAGGGCTTAGTGTACACTAACCCATCCCCTGGCTCTGTCTTCCTGCCTGCCATGTCTGTCTGCTCGGGGACTGATTTTTAAGCTGTATGACCATTTGTGATCTCCCCTGACCTGTCCTCCTGACCTCTGGGGACTAGAGCCAAGCATCCTGTGGAGACAAGAAACACATTTGGCATTAGTTCATGAAGAAGATTGAGGAAGCGCATCGTATGCCACAGATTGCATCTGGACGTGACATCTGTGTTTCTCACAAATGCCCTCCTATTCCATATGTACTGTCTGTAATATTATGTTCATCTTCTATATTCTGTTTACTTTGGCATCATTTACCAAATCAAATTCCGTCTATGTACTCTACCGTTCAAAAGTTTGGGGTCACTTAGAAATGTCCTTGTTTTTGAAAGAATCACTTTTTGTCAGTTTTAAAATAACATCAAATCGGTCAGAAATACAGTGTAGACATTGTTAATGTTGTAAATGACGGTTCTAGCTGGAAATGGCAGATTCTTTCTGGAAGGAATATCTACTATCATTTTAAAAGGCTAATTGTTCATAAGAAAACCTTTTTGCAATTATGTTAGCTCAGCTGAAAACTGTTGTACTGACTAAATAAGCAATACAACTGGCCTTTTAGACTAGTTGAGTATCTGGAGCATCAGCATTTGTAGGTTCAACTACAGGCTCAAAATGGTCAGAAACAAAAGCACTTTCTTCTGAAACTCGTCAGTCTATTCTTGTTCTGATAAAGGATATTCCATTCGAGAAATTGCCAAGAAACTGAAGATCTCATACAACGTTGTGTACTACTCCCTTCACAGAACAGCGCCAACTGGCCCTAACCGGAATAGAAGGAAGAGTGGGAGGCCCTGGTGCACAACTGAGCAAGAGGTCAAGTACAATAGTGTCTAGTTTGAGAAACAGACGCTTCACAAGTCCTCAACTGGCAGCTTCATTAAATAGTACCTGCAAAACACCGGTCTCAACGTTAACAGAGAAAAGGCAACTCTGGGATGCTGGCCTTTTAGGCAGAGTTGCAAAGAAAAAGCCATATCTCGGACTGGCCAATATAAATGAAAGATTAAGATGGGCAAAATAACAGACACTGGACTGAGGAACTCTGCCTAGAAAGCCAGCATCCCGGAGTTGCCTCTTCACTGTTGACATTGAGACTGGTGTTTTGCGGGTACTATTTAATGAAGCTGCCAGTTGAGGACTTGTGAGGCGTCTGTTTCTCAAACTAGACACTAATGTACTTGACCTCTTGCTCAGTTGTGCACCGGGGCCTGATTCTGATTGCATTACTTTTGAACAGGGCCCTATGGGTATAGCTGCATTTGGGACGCATTCTCTGTGCAGCAGCAACGTAACAGTAGCTTTTAACACTAATAAATAACTAGTTATCATTAGTATTAGTGTGTTCTTTATGTTCAATGGAACACATGCCTTTTGATCGTTATCACGTTCTTTGTGCTTTTGGAGAACTCTGGCATACTTCATGCAGAAGCCTAGTCCTACTAATATAATGGGATGATAGCCACTTAATTTGAGAGGCTTTATTATCAAGAGACTGACAGTTCTCAAGCGACTGACAGTTAACACCTACATTAGCTAGACCTGATATGCAAGTCATTCAATAATCTAACACACAGCCCTAGTGCCCCCAGCCCAAAGCTGCTGGAGATGAAGAAAATACTTTTTTGTCATCATGTCTCAGTCATCTGTAGACTTGAGGTCAAGATTTACTCGGCAGCCTAATGTTAACAATAATTCTAGACATCTTAACGGCAGGGCTAAGGTTAAGCACATACATTATCTTGTGACGGGATGGGATCTGTGTCCTGTCAGTGTGCGTGGCACTGTGTGTGCGCTGGCAGAGTGCATACTACAGTGTACCAGCAGACAGGCCCACGCCTCAGCATACCGCCCCATGCTTACTGTATGCTGATATCTGACACTATTGATTCAGCCTGGAGGTAATTGGCCCCAGGAGGCTGTGCCAGCAGCAGAGTGCAGAGACTCACCACCCAGTGTGTCTGCTCCTCTTCTCTCACAGCCAGGTGTAGTAATCCTCACAGTCACTCCTCCAACTGGATCTCAGGCTTTCCCTGGCTTTATTTATGACCTCTATGTTCTATTTGAACAGATTATCTCCTTAAGTGTTTTAGCAGGATGATTTACTTTGGGGTTGGGTGGGAGGGGGCAGCAGTGTGTGTGTCTGCTCACAACCATTTACCCAAAAGGCAGGAAACAATGGCTGATCCCTCATTTAACATCTTCAACCTCTGCCACTTCGTGGAGCATTGGTGTTGTTTTTTTTGCAGGGAGAGGATGATCGACTTTTCTCATGGAGTGTCACAGACATACAGGCAGGCGGAGCTAGCAGAGGAGAGGGGCCAGTGTCAATCAGTTGTTATTGACATCCATGGAAACGTTGGGCAAAACAAACCACTGATCAGTTGTTTTGTTCCCCAGTATAATGATTGAGTTAGGGAGCTCAGCTTTGGACTTCTTCGCTGCGATAATGGGAGGGAGACTCGGTGGCGTGAGCCTGTTTTGCAGCCGTTTCCCGCTTCTTTTTTTCTGTTAGTATAATTAGGTTAGTTTGATTTACACAGCTCTATCCTCAACCAGCACCTCTCCTCTCCCTGCATATTCCCTCCTCCAGTGGAGAGTCTCCAGGGCCTTGATGCCTTCCAGGAAGTCAGCGCTCCCTTGTGAGGCACAATGATTGTGGGGGGGGTGAAGATCTTGGCTGTGAAGGCTTGTAAAGTGGGACTGGTAACATAATGTGGGGCCCTGTTACCTCCGATGGTGGGAGCAGAGCAAGTTCCTGATGGTGGTTTTGAAATGCAAATGCTCAGCGACGAATTGTCAGATACACTAGCATGTCTCTCTCTCCGGTCATACACCATATGCAAATATTAGGTTAGGTTTCCTGACCTTGTTACCTCCCCAGGAAAAACATGTTTTAAAAAAATCCCTGGACTTATTCCAGGTGAGATCATGTGTTCAGGAAACCTCAGGTCTGTAACTATGGTAGGCTAGTATCTCGATGCCTAACTGCAGTGTTTATCCATATGTTTTCCCACAGCCCCCTCAGGTATTGGACCCCACCAGGCTGTTCAGTCTGCAGCCTCACATCTTCAGGTCATTGGGAGGAGCTAAAGCCACACACTCAAACCCAAACTAACCTGGCGGGGGGTGGCACAATTTTATACCCCTTACAAATCCTATTTTCCCTTTACCCCATGACCTTATTAACTCTAAACCCTAAACCAAATTGGAATCCTAACGCTAGTTCTACCTTAATCCCAATCCCCTAGAAATACAGCTTTTGACAATGAAAACGCCAGTCTCAACATCAACAGTGAAGAGGTGACTCCAGGATGCTGACCTTCTAGGCAGAGTTCCTCTATCTAGTGTCTGTTCTTTTGCTCATCTTAATCTTTTCTTTTTATTGGCCAGTCTGAGATATGGCTTTTTCTTTGCAACTCTGCCTAGAAGGCCAGCATCCCGGAGTCGCCTCTTCACTGTTGAGACTGGTGTTTTTTTGGGTACTATTTAATAAAGCTGACAGTTGAGGACTTGCGAGGCATCTGTTGTACTTGTCATTTTGCTCAGTTGTGCACCGGGCCTCCCATTCCTTCCTATTCTGGTTAGAGGCAGTTTGCGATGTTCTGTGAAGGGAGTAGTACACAGCGCTGTACGAGATCTTCAGTTTCTTGGCAATTTCTCGCATGGAAAAGCCTTAATTTCTCAGAACAAGAATAGACTGACGAGTTTCAGAAGAAAGTGCTTTATTTCTGGGCATTTTGAGCTTGTAATCGAACCCACAAATGCTGATGCTCCAGATACTCAACTAGCCTATAGAAGGCCAGTTTTATTGCTTATTTAATCAGAACAGCAGTTTTCAGCTGTGCTAACATAATTGCAAAAGGTTTATCTAATGATCAATTAGCCTTTTTTTAAATGTATAAACTTGGATTAGCTACACAAACCTTCATTTACCTCGACTAACCTAATAAATCGTGTTATACGGAACCCAAACCGGCTGCGCACGTGCGCCATCGTGTACATTGTGCATAAATGCATTTCGTCCACCCACACCAAACGCGATCACGACACCAGGTTAAAATATCAAAACAAACTCTGAACCAATTATATTAATTTGGGGATAGATCGAAAAGTATTAAATATTTATGGCAATTTAGCTAGCTAACTAATTTGTCCTATTTAGCTAGCTCACTGTTGCTAGCTAATTTGTCCTGGGATATAAACATTGAGTTATATTTTACTTGAAATACACAATGTCCTCTACAATTAAACCCCACACACAACAGTCAACCGAATCGTTTCTAGTCATCTCTCCTCCTTCCAGGCTTTTTCTTCTCTTGACTTTATAATGTGGTTGGCAACGTTCATAAATTAGGTGCATTACCGCCACCAACCTCATTCGTCTTTCAGTCACCCACGTGGGTATAACCAATGAGGAGATGGAACGTGGGTTCCTGCTTCTATAAAACAATGAGGAGATGTGAGAGGCAGGACTTGCAGCGCGATCTGCGTCAAGTAGAACTGACTTCTGTTTCAGCCCTTGGCAACGCAGATACTTGTTGGCGGGCAGGCAATAATTGAATAACATGTATGTCTGTCTAAATTTATTATGTTAATCGCTAGTTAACTGTGAGTCAGAGATAGTAGCTAGCTAATAATTTCCGGATACCAGTGAGGGTGTAGGCTTAAATCAGTATGTTTGTGCAACAGTATCTTCCAAATAAGAGGATTAGGCAAAACATGAATATGTTAGCTACATGAATTAACTAAGAGAACATTTCATCTAGCCAAAGGTTATAGGGTCCCTGAGGAAACATTGACCAACACTTTGGTTCCTACCCTGTCACAATAACGCATCCCTTGCTTTTACATTCATTGTCATGTCAAACAACACTTTATTCAAGGTGACCATTATATTCCAACTATAGAATTATAATAATCATTCCATCTCTATGACTACAAGAGTTCACCCAAGTGCTTTGATCTAAATCGCAAGTCAAATTGCAATATTTGCTAAATAAAATTAAACATTTTTTTTTTGGGGGGGCCCTATGTTGTGTAGAGTTGCAAAGAAAATGAACAGTTGTATACTGTTGGATTGAAAGGTATCAATCAATTAGAATGGAGAAAGCCCCATTTAAAAAAAAATCGCTTAATTTATTTGTTACCTTCCTTTTGGTCAATCACTACTCAAAGTAAATGTCAAACTTTTTTATTATTCAAAAACCATGAAATACTTCCATACCGTCAAAAAGAATGATATATTTTGGTCATATTGCCCAGCCCTACCTTTACCCCTCATTCTCAGAACTATAACTATGACACAAAAACATATACTTTCCTTCTAGTTATGTGCTCACCACTGACTCAACCTCATGTTTTGATGCTTGTTTATCATTCTGTTGGGGACATGTACAATCTGTTTTGTGTTTAACCAATGTGTAGTGCCATTTTCAATGTGGATGGGCTGGCTACAGTGGTTCCTCCTCCGCAGCTCTTATAGGGTGTGGAGTTTCCTGTTGTGCTTTTTAAAGTGCGGTTAAGTAACATGCTAATTAGACTCTCGTGTCTGTCAGAGAATTGACTCTCCTAGGGCTTTGATTGGGTTCTCTTCTCATGAGAAAGTCTTGCGCACTCTTGAGAAATTCACTGAGTGGGCAGGGCCAAGATATGGTTTTGAAGTCCGATCGTTACTGTCAACTGTTTCCAGTATATTATTGATGTGAAGTGTAATAAACATATATATTTAAGAAAATTGAATTAATTTAGCAATTTATGACAGTCTCATGATGTATTCAATACCTTTTTTCAATTGTAGTCACATACATTTGTAATTCACTTCTGTGTTTTCTAAACAAGGTGGTTTTCACAAGTTTAATTTCCTTCCTAACACCCCCACTAGTTCGCCACACTGCCGGCCCCCACCTATGACGTTTCTTAGTATTAACCAATATAAAATTCACTGTCCTTGTATAGCCTGTTGAAACCGCCCCCTTGTGCAGAAATAATGTGTGTACTACCTGTGTGCTTGCCTTATGCTATTTTACCAGTGTCCCAATAGATAATAACTCCTGTTAAGAATGAATCTCAAAATTCATAAATGTTATGGCAATTTGAGAAGGCCCATTGACTGAATCTAGGCTTCTGAATGGCTCTATCCTCCATCACATGACAATCTTCTCCCCATTTATTTTAGTGTTATGTAAATGTTGACTCGTTTGTCTTCTAGGCCAAGAATAAGGAGACTGGAGCGCTGGCTGCAGCCAAAGTCATTGAGACGAAGACTGAGGAGGAGCTGGAGGATTACATGGTGGAGATCGATATCCTGGCCAAGTGTGACCACCGCTACATCGTCAAACTGTTGGACGCCTTCTACCATGATGCCAAGCTCTGGGTAAGAATGTAGGGGCCAACAGTGGGCCAGAACTGGGCCGTGTGGAGTTTGTTTCTGTTGTTACCCAACTCAATGGTTTAATCCCCTCCATAGCCCTCTATTACAGAATCGATTCTGGTCTGACCTGATGGTGAACACTATAGGTTACTAGGAGGATCAAGCTAGATCTTTCAGTTCCTCCCTTTTTGTAAGGTCCACTTTATTTGAGCTTTCCCCTGCTTTCTTATTATTGAATAGACTGCATGTTTTGCATGTACTTTGTGATCAGCCCATGTCTGCCAAGACAAATGCAAGTGACCTTATTATGGAGCCGATAGAAATGGCAGCTCTGCTTCTAGCTCCTAAGCAACTGCAGTATTATTTTGTGTGTGTTTCTTACAATTTTAGCTCAACGTTTTATGCGCTATTCCATGCAGACGGAAATAACTTTCGGATATCAGTGGCGGTAACTCACCAGCCTTCCGAATTGGCTATTTTAGCCCTATTTGGTAAAAAAAAACGTCTTCTGTATACCACCCCTACCTTGTCACAACACAACTGATGGTCTCAAACACATTTAGAAGGAAAGGAATTCCACAAATGAACTTTTTAAAAAGGCACACCTGTTAATTGAAATGCATTCCAGGTGACTACCTCATGAAGCTGGTTGAGAGTGCCAAGAGTGTGCAAAACTGTCATCAAGGCAAAGGGTGGCTATTTGAAGAATCTCAAATATAAAATATATTTTGATTCATTTAACACTTTTTTAACACTGTGTCATTCCATATGTGTTATATCATAGTTTGATGTCGTCACAATTATTCTACAATGTAGAAAATAGTCAAAAAAGAAACCCATGAATGAACACACTCTTTGTCTCGGTCTCTGTGTCAAAAGTTTTAGAACACCTGCTCATTTAATGTTTTTTTTCGGAGATCTATCTCTATCGATATATCTATCTATATCTCACTTGTTTTGGTAATGTGCGTATGTAGGTTGTTTTTGGTCGCAGGTTCAGGAATGACTTAAGAATTGTAACATTTACCTGGAGCTAATGCCGCAAATTGCACCTGCTGGGTGATTTTGAAAAGTCAGTCAATAATGCTCTTAGCAAAAGTGTTTTTTGTTTCACAGATGGTAAATAAAATATCACGGCGCAGTTGAAAAATATATAGAAATAAAAATCGGATGGTGTTCAGAGAGGGGTTGAGGGGAGCTGAAGGGTGGGACTAAAATTAACAACAAAATGAACTAATATACTGTCTGTAAAATGTGTATATAGTATGTAGAAGAAGTAATTATTGTTGTCCATTAGTTTACTCCAATTAGGGGAGGGATGATGGGGGTTAGGTGAAAATAGTAAGGAAGGAACATGTGATTTTTTATTATTATTTATTTATTTTTTTTACCCAGAAATGGGCGATTGGATATTATGCAGATAATTACATTTGATAGATTGTGGCTTCTATCTGCAATATTAAAGCTGAACTACCCCCTAAAAATATATATATTTCAAAAAGGAATTGGAGGTGTAGATGACACATAAATAGAACTGTCGTACTTGGATATCATTACAAAAGAAGCATGTTCTAGTTTAAGACTCTCCCTCGCCACTCTCTCTACAGTGTCATAACAACTCATACATTTCTGGGTGCGGATGAGGCATTCGATCATAAAACCTCCACACAAACACTGGCACCACAAACTGAGAGGGGCCAGTGCCGAGGGGATGACTAAAGATGTGTGATCCCTGGAGCATGCCACTCTGCCTGGGCGGGATGTCTCTGCTGACGACATGCTGCAGACTGAACCAGCGGTTGGGCTGTGTGCCTCAAACCCCCCTTTTTCAGCCGGCGAGCAGGGGTGGCACATTCCGCTGCCCACCCACTCTGCTCTGTAGAGAGGGAGAGAAGGCTGTTTGTTCTAGTTTGAGAACAACCCGCTCTCCAGTGTGAGAAATAGGGGACCTTATAACATCGGGCTGCCGCTGACTGCTGACATTAACACGCACGACTGCAGCCAGCCAGCCATGATAATGCTTTCATCTGGAAATCATCCCATGGTAAACCAATAAATCTCTATTAACGGGTGTTAACAGATGGGCATCGTGTTCAGCTGCCAGGGCCAACATAAATCCCTGCTGCACAGTCTGGGTGTCGCCCGTGTGCGTGTATTAGCCTATACCTCGTCCGTCCCTCCTTGAGGCTCTGTCTTGACGAGGAGAGGGCTCTCCGCGTAAAGGAATGCCGCAGTGTTCTGTTGTTACCAATCAGAGGCAGAAAGAGTCCATTAAACAGGAGGTGAATGATGTCCGTGTAGGTTCCTTGTTCTTGAGTCTTTCCCCCGCACAGCTTCACTCCTCTGTCGTTATCGACTTGTTCACTTTATCTCACTCCCACTTTTCCACCGTCCCTACAGTACAACGTTGCACGGAGCAGTGTGTTGTCTATCTTACTGTTCCCCTTCCGTTCTGAATCACTCCTGAGGGAAGTGTTATGTACCCATCTGTCACTGAAACGATACTCATTTTCCATGGTGTCACAACGCATAATACTGCTGATTTTGAACATGATGGAGAAAGCATGGTGGTCACTTTAAATACAAGTGACACACTATTTTAATACCCAGGAGATTCGTTAAATGAGGTTGTAAATCGGTGTCGGTGGACAGTTGAATAAACTTAAGTCAATGTTTCCTAGGTTCTGCCTCACAAGTAAACTGGCTATGTCTAATAGTGTTTGCAGGTCCACATGCCAGTATCGGCTCAACTTAACTTGCCCGACTGAGCAGTCAGTGGCAGGATTTCATAAAGGGCTTAGCCAGTGAAACTACCTACATCTTTTAACAGCCATTAATTAACCCATTTCTCTCCAGAAGAAACAAAAGGAGGTGGATTATCTCACATCGCTATAGAACATCTGGGAATATTGCTCAATGTCCTTTTTCACGGAACCCATAACACAGCCCTCTCAAAGACTTGGTGGTTGTGTACAGCGAATGTCTACCCTCCTCGCTCTATTGGGCTGTACGCCGGATGTATTTTGTGGCTGCCTACGCCAGGCTCTGTTGACGGAGCTGTGTGAGTAGGTGGTGGAAGAATGCGGTATGTACAATTTTTTTATTTGCGTGAGCGTGTGTACGTTTTTTGTATGTACGTACATGTGCAGCCCATACAGGCTGTAGATCTGACCAGTTGGATCACCAGTGCAACATTGCTCACGTCATGAGGAAACAATCCCTCAAAGGGATTTACCGACCGAGCAGCAATAGATAGTCATCATTAAATTCCCCTAAAAAAAATGACCTGGTGTGACACGTAAATCTGACTAAGCCTTTAGGTGTTCGCCGCCGCCTTAATCCTATGTACAGTACATGGCTTGTCATCCACATCGGAATGATTTGTTGACGGGTGGATTGGCAAGGGATTCAGAAAGCTGACCTCACACAACCTACTTTTAATATCATAAGAGGCCCTTGTTTTACTGTGGCGACATGGGCACCTCCCTCGGCGTGAAGGTTGGTACACCGTCCCCAGCTGTGTGCGTGTCTAGATGTACGGTAACAAGCCACTGTTTTGTCCTCCATTTTGTTCAGTACGAAACTCCTCCACCCTGTCCAGCAGGGTTTGCCAATGCTTTGACAATGGTGTCATAGCATAGGGGCGAGTGAATTTATAGAGGCCATTTTGTGTTGTGTTAAAACAAGACGTACATCTGTGTTTGCCCAATCAGCATGGGATTATGTAACCGTGAGATCACAGGGCAGGTATGCATGCTATTGAGCTGTCACAAGCCTTCTGAGTGCCCAAGTCCAAACCCATTGCTCGCACGCGCACACACACCACTTTGAACGTTCTAGTGCCTCTCTGAACTCCTGGCTGTAGGTTAATGTACCACAGTGACCCTCTAGAATCGTGGAATTTTATTAAAACACTTATTTATACTCTGGCTTTGTGATGGGCCCCCCGTTGACTTGCATGACTCATTCATAAGTAGCTTTTGAAAGTACAGTGTGGAGGGACGTGTGTGTGTGTGTGTGTGAGAGGAGGAAACAAGGATTACGTTTTTGACAGCTGGATTAAGTCTCTCCGACAGTACATTTTTCATACTTGTTTTCAGTGGGCCCTTTCCCTCTTGCTGTTTCACCTCAGCAGTGTTGGTATTTAATTTATGTGTCTTGGAAGGCTGTGGAGTTGGTGACCCTCGCATCCATCGCTAAACACACCGATCGTAGTCCTGTCCTGCACGGCCACGATGTGTTCCGCCTTCATTGACACGAGGCCGTGCCGAGTGTTTGAGTGTTTGCGAAGGCTTTCGCCACAGGTGTCAGAGACTGGAGTGTACAACTAGAAAGGGAGATGTTGGTTTCTCTCGTGTTGACTGGGCAGTGTCAGCCCGTCTGCTGACATGTCTAAGTGCTGTCTTTTTATTAGACAGATCGACTGGGTTCTAAGAGGCCTCACTTCCCAGAACTCTTGTCTGTCTGTCGCCCCCTCTTCTCTTGAGTTCGAATCTTCTCCCAGGGTGATACAAGACCTGTTCTCTGCTGCACCTCAGTGATGTTGAAAACAGTTGGGCTACCACCTGTCACTTCTTCTGTGAACCTTCCCTCTTGTCTCCTCTCAGACCACTCTTTTTTTTCTTTACACCTTGTCCTGTTCTTTGGGAGTCTTTTTAAAAAAATGAATACATTTTTTTTTTTTTAAATTTATGCAATCACAGTTAAAGTTAAACACCATGAGGTTCTAACGTCTACCTTTTGACATTGTGATGTTGATAGTTCTGTAGAAAATTGTGTTTTCACATTCCATATGGAATCCCTCCACCCTGTTAGGATGTTTTGTATGTTTGCATTTCCGGAGAAGTTTTTGTGTTCCATTGGAATTTCCTGAAAAGAAACTGTAAATCACAATGGTGGCTGTTTTTTTTTTTCTTCCTTTTCCTCCTCACAGATCATGATCGAGTTCTGCCCTGGAGGAGCTGTAGACGCTACTATGTTAGGTGAGGAGACATACACAACTGTAGGCCGGGGTAGTCCTTTATAGGTGTGCACTCTATAATATGTGCTCCGTCCCTTGGAACATTGTCTTCCTAAGCTCCCCGCCTCTCCCGTTTTTTTTGTTCCACATTCCGTACCTGCGGCCGTAGCTACGACTGCCACGGCACTGTTGCTCTTAAGGATATTGCTTTTATTATGAAAGGATTAGCGAACGGGGCCAAGTGATGTCTCGTTGTGATGAGTCTGCCATTGTAGCAAGGTACTAGGAGCCGACCGAGACCCACACACTGTGGGAAATACCCCTGCGCTGCTTATCCTTTGATAATCCAGCTCCTCATACAGCAGTTGTTGGCCCCAAATACAACTCACTAAACACGGAGAGGGAAAAAGTCCTGTTTTAGCATGTAAATGTATTATCAGAGCCAATTTACGTTCTCTTACAGCTTGTACTGGTAGCAGCTCCATCTGCCTCATGGGAAATACTTGGGTGTCTCAACGAACCCACCTTGCCTTTTTATTTTTAGAGGGACTTTGGTTCTCAGTTAAAGTTGTTGAGTTGTACCATTTTCTTGTTCTGGTAAAATCTTAGCCATTGATGTCAGTTTCCCTTAACCTGTGTCCTCCCTTCTCTTTGGTCTGCAGAGCTGGACCGGGGCCTGATGGAACCTCAGATTCAGGTGATCTGCAGACAGACGCTGGAGGCCCTGGTCTACCTCCACAGCATCAAGATCATCCACAGAGACTTGAAGGCCGGGAACATCCTCCTCACCCTGGAGGGAGACATCAAGCTAGGTGAGACCATCTTCTCCCTCCACAATGATTTGCTCATATATAATGTACTCCTCTTCTAGAACACTGAGACCTCCTCTAGTTTCCAGAATATTAGAACCAATTGTCTACTCATTGGATCTTCTAGATTCCACAGCACCTAGCCATCCTTAATCTTCCTCTATGCCCCTTTCCTATCAAGTGTCCATCCCACAGACCAGGGCTGTTATCTACCTTAATCAAAAATTATTTTGAATAATACTCCAATAAGCAACAGTCTTCTCATTGGACAGTGGGTACATCAGCTGATATATAAAAGTGCTGTACAGAAACCCAGCCTAAAACCCCAAACCGCAAGCAATTCAGGTGTAGAAGCATGGTGGCTAGGGAAAAACTCCCTAGAAAGGCCAAAACCTAGGAAGAAACCGAGAGAGGAACCAGGCTATGTGGGGTGACCAGTCCTCTTCTGGCTGTGCCGGGTGGAGATTATAACAGAACATGGCCAAGATGTTCAAATGTTCATAAATGACCAGCATGGTCAAATAATAATAATAATAATAATAATAATAATCACAGGCAGAACAGTTGAAACTGGGGCAGCAGCACGGCCAGGTGGACTGGGGACAGCAAGGAGTCATCATGTCAGGTAGTCCTGAGGCATGGTCCTAGGGCTCAGGTCCTCCGAGAGAGAGAAAGAAAGAGAGAATTAGCGAGAGCACACTTAAATTCACACAGGACACCAGATGGGACAGGAGAAGTACTCCAGATATAACAAACTGACCCTAGCCCCCGTCACACAAACTACTGCAGCATAAATACTGGAGGCTGAGACAGGAGGGGTCAGGAGACACTGTGGCCCCATCCGATGACACCCCTGGACAGGGACAAACAGGAAGGATATAACCCCACCCACTTTTCCAAAGCACAGCCCCCACACCACTAGAGGGATATCTTCAACCACCAATTTACCAACCTGAGACGAGGCCGAGTATAGCCCACAAAGATCTCCGCCACGGCACAACCCAAGGGGGGGCACCAACACAGACAGGAAGATCACATCAACCCACTCAAGTGACGCACCCCTCCTAGGGACGGTATGAAAGAGCCCTAGTAAGCCAGTGACTCAGCCCCTGTAATAGGGTTAGAGGCAGAGAATCCCAGTGGAAAGAGGGGAACCGATGACGTTGTCTTTGGGGTTATCTTGTTGGTCAGCAAGAGCGGGGTGGGAATGTTTACATGAATGTTGTGAATGCACAACCAACCCACTTAGAAGAAATCATTCCCTGAGACCTCTCCGAAGCATAAAATGTGAGAAGTGTGGGAAAATGGTGTTCTGACAAGTTTTTTTTCTGCTAAATGTGATTTGTTGCTAGTATTCTGTTGATTTTCAGCATTCCTGAAATTCTTTGTGCTGAGGATTTGGGTCAAAACGGTTGATATCAGATTTTTGTTGAAGCACCACTTGCCTAACAATAACCCTGCTTTGTGGAGCCTACAGTATAATAGCTTTTATAAATGTCAATTGGAGAGAAACTGAGGAGCAAGATACGGAACTGTACTGTACTCTACAGGGCTGCCCGATAACTAAGAAACCTCTGTGGACTCCCCTTTTCAGCTTCTTTTTGACCAGGCTTCAGCATGGTCCTCGGCCCCGTTCAGAAACTTTGTGCAGTCTGACTGATCCTTCATGTTACAAGGCCCTCTTCAATGCCCTTAAATATTTCCACAAGCAGAGACACCAGAACTTTGATTTATTGACTGGGAGTTGCCTCTGGAGTCATTAAGTCTCAGTCCAGTCAGTCTCAGAAAAACCCCTGTTGCTGCTTAACAGAGAGCTTTTAACAACAAGTTATCCAAATACGGCCGACATGTACAGCACACTTCTGACGTGTCATACGGAGCTAGTCTGTTATGCGTTTTTCCTTTTTTAAGTTTTTTGTTCCACAGATTTTGACCATTTTAGATTTGTTCGTCGGGTGGGAGACCCATGGTATCTATTTAATCACACTTGGGGAAAGTTATTTAATATTTTGCTCCTCGTTTATAGGGTATTCCCATTCATCTTTCATTGCAAAGTCATTGGCCCCTAAAAAATTCCTCAAGGTTTAACAGGAAACAGACACCATGTCTTGGGAAATTTGGGATATTGTGCCTGTTCAGTAAATTGAATTTCAGCTTTGCGTCTCCCCTCAATGATGTCATGGCAGTTTACGCTGTGGAAACAAATATGATGCTTAAACGTGACATCAGGAGTGTATGATAGGAAGACAAGTCTGCTCTGCGATGGATTTGATATTATGTTTATACTGGTCACAATAAACAATGTGATTGTCTTTTCAATATTTTATCGAACAAAAGCTGCGTGTGTGAAGGAAATAGATGCCTGGCTCCAATGGAATCCCGTCTCTAATAAGCGGCAGTTGTGTTCTGTGATTTTGAAGGAAATAAGCGCCCGGGCTATTAATTATTTTAGGGTATTCCTCCCCCGAAAGAAGATATCAGGTTATAACACTGGCCCATTAATCATTCTCTTTACCAAAAATTGAATTAAAACTTTTTTTACATTTAACAACACTTTTCTTTGTACTTGCAGCGGATTTTGGGGTGTCAGCGAAAAATACCAAAACCCTACAAAGAAGGGACTCTTTCATAGGAACACCATACTGGTAAGTACTGGTACATACACATGAAAACCGAGTAATGTAAATGGGTGCCTGCCACTGGGTGTGTCCCAAATGGCCCCGTATTCCCTTTTTAAAGAGCACCACTTTTGACCAGGTGCCATTTGAGCGCACAGTGTTTAATGGGATTATGGTGGTACTGCATGACGAAGTAAAGAACATCCTTCATACTATCCACGACGCCTTGTTGAACCAGTTGTATGCCCTGCTTGATGTCATAAGAGCATTCCGTACAGTAGTGCTCAGTCGTTATGGTTTGATCGTAAAACCTTTTACAAGGCTCTTGTGAAAGCTGATATGTGTTGTTGTGGTTCTGGACCTTGTGCCCTGACTGGTCCTCCGATCATGGTCAGGTTGAAGTTAACTATTGACCAGAACAGGTCTCCGAGGCAATGACTGTCATCTGAAATGGCCTCTCAGTCAACCTGCCCAGGTGTTGCCCACTGTTCACTAGCTTCATAAATGAGTAACAGATGCAATTTCATGTATTTTACAGTGAATGTGAAGCCAAGCAGTATCCTATTTCTGAAGATGATGTAATATGGCACTTTTGATCGTAGGCAAACACTGGATAGGCCTCTGGTATTGAAGTTTATAGGCCTACTCTTCACTTGGTCTGTAAACATGGCTGAATCCATAGTGCGTTGACATGTCAAACACAAAATATACATGTGCACAAGATTTGGCATTTAGAGGCTAACCATTTTGTGCTATGTTGTATTCTAGGATGGCTCCGGAGGTGGTGATGTGTGAGACTATGAAGGACGCTCCATACGACTACAAGGCTGACATCTGGTCCCTTGGTATCACCCTGATCGAGCTGGCCCAGATCGAGCCCCCGCACCACGAACTCAACCCCATGAGGGTCCTGCTGAAGATAGCCAAGTCTGAGCCCCCTACCCTGGAGCAGCCCAACAAGTGGTGAGACCCAGAGGTGGTGGTGGTGGGGGGTGGTGGGTGGGGGGGTGATGTATAGGTTCAAACCCTAGGCCAAAGCCAGTGAAGATGGGACTTTGAGTGTGCATAGCTGTGGCTTTTCTAATCAGTTTGAGGCGGTGCGTTCCATCGCTCAGTAGATGCAAGAGCTTGGGCCTATACTCGCTAGGTGCCAAGAGCTATGCTCCAGATGGGAAGAGCATTCCTAGTGAAAGCTTTATTTTTTTCTAAGGAAATATAGTGCCTTCAGAAAGTATTCACACCCCTTGACTTTTTCCACATTTATGACCCGTTTCAAGAAGCTAGGTGTATGTTGCACATTACTACTTCACAGGAGAGGCATTTCAACACTTTATTATTATTTGTATTTTTTTAATCAAACGGCATTGTTTGGCCAGAAATGCCTTGTAAAACATGTGAACTTCCATATCAAACTTTTATGCCATCTGTAAATACGAATACAATTATTCAATTCTGAGCCTCGTTGGTTTAGCCACTGAAAAAGACCGGAATCTTCCCACTAGCCATGACTGGCTGAGGATAATGAATGGGCTGGACATATCGAGCGATGAGTTCGGATTGTTCTTCCATGTCTATAACATGAGCTGCTCAGTATGTGTAAATAATCATTGATACCTCAGCTTTTTTTGAAAGATCTAATGTTAGCCATAGAGAACTGACAAAGTGTTGCTACTGCCCTCAAAGGTCAGTGGGATGGACAAACGTTACTTTCTGCACATGGTTGACTGCAGTGACTTGACACAACGGGCCAAACAAGCTGTAGCTAGCTACAAACCAAATGGAAAAGACACACTGCCGTGACTCATTCATCCATGTATACGGCTAAGAGTCTAGCTACATTTTCACATATATCTTTCTATTTTTGCCAATCATTGCAAGTTCAAGCATACTGTTAGCTAGCTAGCTGGCTCGCTAGTTAATGTTATGTGTATGATCAGTGTAGTAATATTATTTGTATCTCAGAAGGCCATTTGCATTGCTTGTTATAGTTTCATGTTAACTAGCTAGCTAACATTGAACCTTTTTGGTTAGCTTTAGCTACCTGCATATTCATACTCAAGCATTTCATGAATGGTGGCTAGCTATGCCAATCCGTTTGTACTGTAGCTATGGGTTGTGATTGTGGATCAGTTTTTAGCTAGCTACATGTCTAACCAAAAGACTCGACTTCGCAAGAGAATGATTACATGACCCATCAAGTTAGCCAGGTGTGTCTAGGGGTGAATACGGCCATCTATTGTATTTCATGAACATGTGTACATGTCTAGACAAGATAGATGCTAGATGTGGCTGGGGGGTGGTTATAGACTTTTTCAGTGTCTGAGTAAGCATGATATTATAAAATATGGATACAATATCTTTATATGGACATGTTCAAAGACAGATTAGGATCTAGTCCAAGGACTAGATAGTGTATTTTTACCTGGGGCTAAAGGTTAAGAGGGTGTGAACAATGCTGAATAGGTGTAGACGAAGAGCTCTCCAGTAGCTGTAGCAAAACATTCAGCGGCCATTTTCTCAAAAGTGGAGTTACAAGTTTATCAACTTTCAAAGCAGAATTACTTTTCCATTGTTCCTCAACTGCAGTGTACGATTTATCATTTTCTAGTCTCTACTTTTACCCAAAAAACATGATTTGAAATTTTGCTACATAGGACAGAATCCAGGTGGTGGGTCAAATATTATTGTTACAGTGGGATTAAAATGGATTTAATTGTCTGTCTTTTTCTGTCAACACTACACAAGTGGTCTTGATTTAGATAATTATGCAGATAATTATACAGTGATTACAGTTGTCTTTCTGGGTAAGCTTCCAAGGGTTTTCCGCACCTGGTTTGTGTAACATATGCCCATTTTTATTATTATAAGCTCTATCAAATTGGTTGTTGATCATTGCTAGACAACACTTTTCAGATCTTGCCATATATTTTCAAGCAGATGTAAGTCTATGTAGCTGAGTAACAGTTTTAACTGTCTTCTTGGTGAGCAAATCATGTATATTTGGCCTTGTGTTTTAGGTTATTGTCCTGCTGAAAGGTGAATTCATCTCCCAGTGTCTGGTGGAAAGCAGACTGAATCAGGTTTTCCTCTAGGATTTTGCCTGTGCTTTAGCTCCATTCCCTTTATTTTGTTTATCCTGAAAACTCCCCAGTCCTTAAGGATTACAAATACACCCATAGCATGACGCAGCCACCACTATGCTTGCAAATATGGAGAGTGATACTCGGGAATATATTGTATTGGATTTGCCCCAAGCAGTTTTTGTCCTGGATACAAAGGGTAATTTGCCAATTTTTTTTGGGGGGGCAGTATCACTTTAGAACCTTGTTGCAAACAGGATGCATATTTTTGGAATATTTTTGTTTTTATTCTGTACAGGCTTCCTTTCCACTCTGTCAGTTATATTAGTATTATGGAGTAACTACAGCGTTAATCCATTCTCAGTTTTCTCCTATCACAGCCATTAAACTCTGAGCCTGTTCCGTTACAGCCTCAGATTGTCAAGATGTTGTGTAGTGAAAATACCACCACCATATCTCCTTTCTGTCTTCCTTTGATTAATGTTCCCGGATTTCTGTGTGTTTAAGGTCACAGGAGTTTAAGGATTTCCTGAAAAAGTCGTTGGATAAGAATCCGGAGAGTCGGCCAAACGCAGCCCAGCTCCTGGAGGTAAGATGGTCACACTATACTCTAGCTCGGCCTCTTTGATGTATGAGGACGGTTTTCCCTTATCTCGTTCTTCACAGGTCCACGTTCTAATCACCCCCAAACATCAGCTTTTTCAGACATGAGGATTAGGGAGATGATGCAATGGGCAAATGAGCAGTAACATACAGAGGGCATCTGGGAGATGGAGGGAGAAAGAGAGCGAGAGAGCACAAGGAAAGAAAAGAGATGAGGCGTCTATTAAAATGCAGGACCCACTACTTCCTGTCTGGGTTTGAAAACAAGGGTGGATTGCTAGCCATTTGTATTACTGTTGCCAGTGAATGGCACTTTGGGATTTTTTGTCCTCCATATTCTCTCCACCCCTGGACAATTACAGGGGCCGAGTATCCTGGCCAAAAGCCAAAGAGCACCGGAGAGAGACATGAGTGGCCACGTTCGGTGCCACACTGTAGGTTTTGAGCTCTATCATATACCACGGCTGTTTTTAACCCCAGTGAGATGGCGTTGATGGGAATGAGACGCCATGAACAGCTGCCAACAGCACCCGCTGTGGCTTATTGGCATGCTTTGTGACACGGGGAGGAGGCCTTGGGGGTTACTTGGTCTGTGGATCACTCATTGATTGAGATTGCTAGAAATCTCATCTTTAGAAGTCAGTTTATTTACATCAATTATTCCAGTCAACACTTGGACGGTGTCCATGTGTGATATGTTTGTCCCCTGACACGTACTGAGTCTAGTCAATGGGACTGTAGCTCTCCTGTCTCCTATGTCATGTCCATGGCCACCTCATCCCATGTGGGGGAATGTTGTATACATGTTGTCTCCACAACCACATGATGAAGTATCATAATTCACCATAGCCGTGAACATTGGTCCCTAAACTACAGATTTAGGATCAGATTGCCCAAGCCCAAGTCCCAACGTTAACCATTAGGAGGAACAAACGATAACTTACCCTGGACCAGTGGTTAAGAATAACATCACCCAACTCCAGCCATTCTGTGCGTCTACCTCTCTGAAGCCGGCCATGTGGTTCACATTGAAGCATTTCGGACCAGCCATCCAGACCAGACCAGCCCCACCCTTGCAAACATCAGAGGGGGCTGTTAAGCCGGGCTGAGCAATGGCTGGATCAGACATGGCTGGGAACTAATGCTGGTCTGTTTGCTTTCTTCACCCAGTGAACATTTTGCTTGGTGTAGCAGTGGTGGTCCAGGCTCAGTTTTCATAGTAAACCTGTTGAAGCTGGAGGGGCAGAGGAAAGTCTCAGAATAGGAGTGCTGATCTAGGATCAGCTTTGCCTTTTTTCCCATTATGAATGTACATTTACATAGACAAGGGAACTGATCCTAGATCAGCACTCCTACTCCACGATGCTTTATGAATACTAGCCCTGAGTTGTGAAGCTCCTTTGTGAGACAGAGCATGGGGAGAGGGTCTCATGGGGTCCCAGAGAGGTGCTGCGGTGTGATATGTGTTGAATCAACAGAATTACCACTACCTGCCAGAAAGATTCACCGTTTAGTTGAGCCGGAAACAAAACCAGTGTTTTTTATTTTTATTTTAATAACGGTTATAGAGATAGCTACCATGTATACCCAGGAAGTGTTGATGCGACATTTCAAAGAGTGTCCGAATGAGTTCTGTTGGACTTCCAGTGAGCCAAGTCCATAAGTCTTAGTGAGGTGTTTTCAAATGCTTCTCCCTGCTTTCCTTGATACCCCAGACACTGCGTTGTGGTGTTCCAGTGTAGCACGTTGACTGGGTGTTTTTCCTCTCCTGTGTGATAGCTGGCACTCTGCTCTCCCCGAGTCATTGTTGACTTGATGCATTTTCTGTCATTGGAGAAGTTTAAAGCTATCGCTAATGCTACCCACACGGATGGAGGCAGCCCAGAGGGCCCCTTTCTGCCTCAGCCACACTCCTGTCACTTGCATACCTGCCTGTGCCAGCTGGGCCAATTAAATTAGCCATTGTTCAAATCACCTGAATAATAGATGCTTGCTCTTTTTTTATTTTCGCTGCACTTACATTTTCACAGCCTTGTCTGTGGCTGTCAAATTATCCCCTCTCAAGCCTGCTCCTATTATTACGCTAATTATTTCATTCTTATTTAATTTTTTTGCCCTGTCTTATCTAGGAACTTGGTATTATAAGTACACAAGGATTTGGGGTCGTCTTCATTATTTCATCAGGGTGAGCTCATACCCTGGCCTCATTAATGGTTGCTACTGTTTAGAAACGGCTATGGGTAGATACAGGTGGCAGATTAAGTTTCACTCTCCTGTGAAAGTACCTTTTTCCCCCTGTTTGCTTTCTATGCCCCTGTCAATCAAGTGTTGTTCTATGGATGTAACATGGTTGTCCTGACCTCCTCCCTGTCCCCCCCAGCACCCCTTTGTTTGCTCTGTGAAGACCAACAGACCCTTGCGAGAGCTGGTTGCTGAGGCGAAGGCTGAAGTCATGGAGGAAATCGAGGACAATCGAGAGGAAGGAGAGGAGGAGGACACCGCTGAGCTCTCAGTCCCAGTGGTAAGACTTGTTTTACTGCTCTCACTCTCTCCTGTCTCTCTCCTTTCCTGCATTCCTTTTATCCTATATCCTCCTCTCTCTTACGATGAACTTTCACATCTGTTCTTCACAGTGGCGTTTTTCTTATTGTTTCCTGAAGTTCTCGTTTCACGTACGCCTCGAAGTAGTTTGGTTTATACATCCAAGACATTCTGTTTAGCAGTCATGTTGTATGTGACATTTAAGGGAGGATATTGTGATATGTACATAGCTGAATCAAAGTACAGTACTCTCCTTTTGGAATTTTCTATTTTCTTTTGATAGTTTCTGCTAGCGTGCCCCACACCCCAGAATCTGCAGCTTCCTGTTCACCTGTGTGTGTGTGTGTGTGTGGTCTAGACTAGGGTTTCCCAAACTTGGTCCTGGGGTCCCCCTACCCTGGCTACATGTTTTGGTTTTGCCCTAGCACTCACTACACAGCTGATTCAAATAATCAAAGTTTGATGATGAGTTGGTGATTTGAATCAGCTGTGTTGTGCTAGGGGGAAAAAAACACAACGGGCGCCCCCCCAGGACGGAGATTGGGAAAACCTGGTGTTGACTCAGCAGGGCAGCACTCTCTAAAGAGTGGGGGTGTTTCTGTGGTGTTCGGATCGCACACTGAGATGGGGGAGGAGGACATACACACACTTCTCACTGAGAGGATAGAACACACACACTAGAGCACATTCTGCACACACTGATAGTCACACACTCCCTGGGCGACCTCAAACTCCAGCTGCCGTGGTCATTATGTCCCTGATGAGGACTCCATATGGTCTTTCTACCATTCAAACACAGATTGAGCCTAGTCCTGGACTAATGGAGAATCTCCATTTTTGAAAATGGGTTTGAATTCAGGATTTGGCGAAATCTGCGTCCGGGAAACCGGCCCTAAAACATCTACTAATCAAACGCTTCCAGTTAACCGTTTTATTCAGATTGAGCCTAATGGGTTTACTGTATATGAATGTGTGGGTGGACTGGATTAGAAAGCGAGGGGAAATCATTACATTTACATTTAAGTCATTTAGCAGACGCTCTTATCCAGAGCGACTTACAAATTGGTGCATTCACCTTATGACATCCAGTGGAACAGCCACTTTACAATAGTGCATCTAAATCTTTTAAGGGGGTGAGAAGGATTACTTTATCCTATCCTAGGTATTCCTTAAAGAGGTGGGGTTTCAGGTGTCTCCGGAAGGTGGTGATTGACTCCGCTGTCCTGGCGTCGTGGGGAGTTTGTTCCACCATTGGGGGCCAGAGCAGCGAACAGTTTTGACTGGGCTGAGCGGGAACTGTACTTCCTCTGGTAGGGAGGCGAGCAGGCCAGAGGTGGATGAACGCAGTGCCCTTGTTTGGGTGTAGGGCCTGATCAGAGCCTGGAGGTACTGAGGTGCCGTTCCCCTCACAGCTCCGTAGGCAAGCACCATGGTCTTGTAGCGGATGCGAGCTTCAACTGGAAGCCAGTGGAGAGAGCGGAGGAGCGGGGTGACGTGAGAGAACTTGGGAAGGTTGAACACCAGACGGGCTGCGGCGTTCTGGATGAGTTGTAGGGGTTTAATGGCACAGGCAGGGAGCCCAGCCAACAGCGAGTTGCAGTAATCCAGACGGGAGATGACAAGTGCCTGGATTAGGACCTGCGCCGCTTCCTGTGTGAGGCAGGGTCGTACTCTGCGGATGTTGTAGAGCATGAACCTACAGGAACGGGCCACCGCCTTGATGTTAGTTGAGAACGACAGGGTGTTGTCCAGGATCACGCCAAGGTTCTTAGCGCTCTGGGAGGAGGACACAATGGAGTTGTCAACCGTGATGGCGAGATCATGGAACGGGCAGTCCTTCCCCGGGAGGAAGAGCAGCTCCGTCTTGCCGAGGTTCAGCTTGAGGTGGTGATCCGTCATCCACACTGATATGTCTGCCAGACATGCAGAGATGCGATTCGCCACCTGGTCATCAGAAGGGGGAAAGGAGAAGATTAATTGTGTGTCGTCTGCATAGCAATGATAGGAGAGACCATGTGAGGTTATGACAGAGCCAAGTGACTTGGAAATCAGAGGGCACTAAATCACTGGTGCTCAAACAAAGGAACAGAATTTGGAACACTTGCTTTCACACACCCAGTTACCCACCGTTAAAAATGGATGCTGTTTGTTGTCCTGTACACTGGCACACGTATCGCGTTACCACCTCTTGGGGATTTCATTATTTAAAGTTTGACATGTTTTCTTTTCCACAGACATGACCTTTTAGGTAAACATATACACTTGCCTTTACACTGTATGTTTTCCTAATCAAACAGTACTGAAGTTGGACATTAGATTGGATTGTTTCTAGGTGAGTCATTCATAACTGTTATGTGATATGGACCTGAGGTGATTTTGGATGGACCGTAGCGGTCTTCATTATTGCTACCCTTAGAGCATCAGTATAGTCAGCGGTCTGTCTTGTCCTCTTGCATTCTAGCTGCTGCTGACCCGCAGTCAAGAGATCAGCATGTTTCATTCCTCCTCATGACAGAACCCCCCCCACACACACAAACGCCCCCGCACACACTCCAAACTGCTTTCTTATCACAGAACCCCCAGAGGGAAATGCAAGGCCTGAGAGTGCAGCTTTCAGGAATTCTTACACACACACACACACACACACACACACACACACACACACACACACACACACACACACACACACACACAAGGTACAGTATGATCAAAAAGGGTTGTTTTGAGATATTTGTAAAGTTGAATACATGAATATGTAAAATCGTGTTTCAGAGTGTAGACACTCCAAGATGTTGTCTGTATCGTGTACGGTCAGAGGTGGCACCACAGGTTCCAGAGTGGTCGTGCAATATTTTTCTTCCTGATCGTTACCAGCTGGTAAAACTCTAGAACCTAGTTGTAGCAGGGACCTTAAGAGTTGCCCTATTGTCTGGAGCAAGTAAACTGAGCAGTCAGGCAAGTTGAGCCTGCTCTAAAGTTGCCCAGGTGATGAAATGAAAAGCACAAAAATGTAAGGAATTTCAGCAAGCCTAAAACGGATCTTTCTGGATCATCCCCATTGTTTAAGTGAAAGACGGACAATTAATGGCACCCGGGCTAGTTGAGCCTGATTTGTTGTTCCATTAGGAAGAGCCAGTTTCCCCTGGCCAAATGGGACAGGGCAGGGCGCATAGGTGTAGGCCACAGTTGATCAGAGTGATACAGCGTGTCAGATCGCTACTGTTTAGGTGTAGGCTGCCACAACATTTCTGTGAAGTGTTTTTGCTTGTGTCGGGGGGGGGGTAGAGTTATTTTCCTGTTCGCTAAAATAATACTGGCGTGAAGTGGAGAGTGCGCACTGCTTTCTATAGTCGTGCACATGCCAGACCCGCAATTTCCGTAAATCTGATTTGGTCGACACACCCTGCAGCACTCTGGTGAGAAAGACATTGGCTACAAATTGTGTGCGAGTTGACGAATTACGAGGCGAGGCCATCTATAAAAAGAAACAGTAAGCCTACTTTGTCCCTGTTCTCAACGCTTTTGTGTCATTTTGTATTAAACCAAATCTAAAGTGGTGGAGTTCTGCCCCCGCCTAATTGAAAAGTACTGGGGGAGAATGCCTGCTCGCCACCCGTTTTGCTGGCGGCCCTAAAACACCCAGAGCGTAGCAGCGGGTGTATTTGGCGGAGAGGTTGTAAACGGTTGTCTCGGGGCCTGGAGAGCAGCCATCCAGTTCTCTCCGACTGTGTCTTTTAGAGTTCTTTCGAAAGGCTGGCTCCGGTCGTAAAGGTGGCTGATGACCATTGTTAGCTTAACGCTCCGAGACCGCTCTCTGCACGTGAGAGCCACGGGGCGTCAACAGGATCTGCACCTGTTGTTGTTATTAGTGTGTTATCACTGATTACATACTTTGTCTCCGGTGCGCAGAAGAGGTAAGTTGTATAGGTAGGAGTTTAGAAAGGAACATCTGCGTTGATACAGACAGTACCACTAAAGGTCAACACTGCAATATGAAAGCCAAGCGAATCAGACCATCGAGCATTAAGGCGAAGTCCATTTCATTGGGTTCGTATTAGTGGGATTACTTTCAACATAGGCGCCGATGGTATTCTGGGGAAAAGGTGCGAAAAAGGCACCTGTGTTGAAATGCTTTGTCACTGCCACACATAACCATGTTCCTCTCCTCTCCCCAGCCTCCAGGCAAGGACCCGTCTCAAACCAGTCAAACCAGTCTACAAGGGGACAGTGCCCCAGACACACTCACCAAAACCCCCGTGGGGGCCGAGGCCAAACCCCCCGTGAGACCTTCCCGCACGACGGATGGCCAGCCGATCGACCGACAGCTCCCTGATGAGGGCATCAGCATTGTGGACTCTGACAAGCCCGAGAGCGAGGCCTCTGGCAAGGTCTTCTCCAGCTCCGACTCGGGCATCGAGGATGGGAAGAGCACCTCGGATGAGGGCAAGCCTGTGGACACCCCTCTGCCAGAGAACCCGGCCCTGCTGGCACAGCCCGAGATGGTACCAAAACTACCCCAAAGCCAGTTGGCGGTGAAGGGAGAAAGCGCCAGCATGGCCGGTGGGGTGGTTCCCGTGATTGGGGAAAAAGGGCCCCCCACCCCTACCCCAGACCCCACACCTTTGATCGGGCTGAACGGCAGCATGAAGAGAGGGCCTTCGAAAAGGGAGAGGGTCCCCATAGGGGCTAACATGGACAACCCGATGGCCCACCACAACGCCAATGGCATGATCTCCAAGAGGTACTCTGACGCGGGCAGCGTGTCTGCTTCTGAGAGCATGGACATCAGCCTCAACCTGTCAGGAGACATGTCAGTCAACAAGGACGATGGATCCCTCTGCCCCAGGGTGGTGAGTAACACCATGTTTAATGTCACATTTCCAATGATTTATCCTTGTGTTTTACCAAAAAAACTCAGACTTTTGTATTTCCATGGCCTGGCTCCAGTGACTTTCTGGGCCATGGTCTCAGCAGACCTGCTCTGGCTTGGGGCCAAGGCAAGACCACTGGGATATTTTGGGCAACATTTTACATAACAATGGCTAGCTGTGAGGCCTCCTGAGTTGTGCAGCTGTCTAAGCCACTGCGTCACTACAGACCAGGGTTCGATCCCAGGCTGTGTCGCAGCCGGCCACGACTGGGAGACCTATGAGGCGGTGCACAATTGGCCCAGTGTCGTCCGGGCAGGTGCATGTTCATTATTTGTTTATGGTCCATTGAACAAGCATGGGAAGCAGTGTTTAAACCCTTTTACAATGACGATCTGTGAAGTTATTTCGATTTTTACGAGTTTATATATAGTGTATAATGTTTGACTAAAACGTAATCATTTCAAACCTTGCTTACATTTGAATATGATCACGTCTCCATTATGCTTCTGGATACATTTCTTAAATTAAAATCACTTGGAGCTGATTTCCTGGTGTTTTTATGCTCTTATGTCCAATAAAAAAATGTTTTTTCTTTTGTTCAGAAAACTTTGAGGGCCAAATAAAACCACCCGCGGGCTGTCAGTCGGGGAAACCTGTCCTAGGGTGTGAGCTCACAACAAAGAACAGCTCGTCTTAAACTACCCCGAACCTGCATTCATACATGCACTTGTCAATGAGTCAAACTCCACTGTAATAAGCTGCTACGTTCAAAGTGTTATGGGAAAAAAGCATCATTTGTAGCAGAAGGGGCTCTGAGATGGAATCAGACTGATGTTCTCTGGAAAATGGACACATCCCATCCTTTAATAACGAGTCTGTTTGCACTAATGCAATTCCATTTCCCATCCATTATGACCAATGGCTCTTTGTTTTGAGCTCTATTCAGTATTGTGGATGTCATTTCTATACAGCCATTGTTGCTCGGGGAGCTTCTGGTTGTTTATGGACTGGCCATCACTGGACAGCTATTCATTGGACTTATGTTCCATTTGTGATATGTATTTTTCCAGAACCGATTATTCAGCAGTTCATTTTCCGCCGGGCTAGATGAATGGGACATCTATGTTTGACCCAGTAACAGTGTGAGCCTATGAGAGATGGGCATATCAAGAAAACCAGGGGTTTATGAATGGAGCTGTATGAGAGAACACGGATCAAGGGAGGGAGGCTAGGCCCCATCTGAGCTGTTTCTGCAGTACATACACCTGTTCCCTCGGAGCACACTGGATGTGTGCTCAACTTGGTCACATACATTATGCACCGATGTCATCACTCTCGCTCGCGCACACACACACACACACCATTGCACACAGTGTCTCTGTCAAAGGTTTAGAAGAATGGCTACAGCAGGACATGTTTACTTACAGTACCTTCCCTGGTGAGAGACGTACAGGGAACGGTGTTTGTTCTGCCGGCCCCTTCGGTTTTCACTTTTCATCAATAGGATGATCATTATTTCCACAAACAAAGCCCTTAAAGTAGCCATGTCACCCAGGGTTGTGCTACTTTTCCTGGGCAGAGATTGGTGTGGTTCTGGACCAGTGACCTAGTAAGAACCAGTGTTGAGTCTCTCTGTTTCTGTACTGGGGGATGAGAGCTCTGTTGTCATAGAGAATCCAACTTCCTGCTTGGCACTCCCTCCCTGTACGACAGAGCAGGGTAATTATAGAGGACCGGCCCAGCAGGATCACCCTGTCTGAGGGACCATTCACACGCACGCACCAAATGTTGATCTGTAGTTCTTTCGGCGTAGCGTGTTTTAGGGACCACCCGCTATAGAGTTGGTTTGCAAATTACTGCCGGCACCCTGTTTTTAGAATTGCTAAGTGCTCTCAGCCGGTAAACGCCGACGGTATGTCCATGCCTTTCCACTACTGCTCTTTCCTGTCAACTGGCAGGCAGACTATGTACAGTGCTCTCCATACATCACCACCTCCTTTAAAGACACACTAGTGTGTTGTCGTCATGTATCATGCCAAGGAGACTGAACACCCTGACTTGTTATAATATATATAGATGTATATATATATATATAGATGTATATATATATATATAGATGTATATCTATCTATCTGTATATCTATCTATCTATCTGTATATCTATCTATCTGTATATCTATCTATCTGTATATCTATCTATCTGTATATCTATCTGTATATCTATCTGTATATCTATCTGTATATCTATCTGTATATCTATCTGTATATCTATCTGTATATCTATCTGTATATCTATCTGTATATCTATCTGTATATCTATCTGTATATCTATCTGTATATCTATCTGTATATCTATCTGTATATCTATCTGTATATCTATCTGTATATCTATCTGTATATCTATCTATCTATCTATCTATCTATCTATCTATCTATCTATCTATCTATCTATCTATCTATCTATCTATCTATCTATCTATCTATCTATCTATCTATCTATCTATCTATCTATCTATCTATCTATCTATCTATCTATCTATCTATCTATCTATCTATCTATCTATCTATCTAATTACTTTTTTTCCTTTTCTGTCCTAATGGTAAATTAACACTACTGCAGTCACTCAATCGTGGTACTGTATTGTGACACTAAACACACACTGTGCCCCCTAATAACTCCCTGTCTCCTCCAGGACTCTCGTTTCTCCAGTAAGACGTTGAAGCGCACCAGGAAGTTTGTCATTGACGGCTTGGAGGTCAGCGTGACCACATCCAAGATCATCGGCGATGATGAGAAGAAAGATGAAGAGATGAGGTTTCTCAGGCAAGTCACACTGCTTCCTTGAAAACCCTTTTTCTCCCTGAATCAAGGTCAGGAAAAGGGGCCCGGTCTACTCCTCTCTGTATAAAACAGGATCTTTGGTATACTGAGAGTTGAGTGCTTGGGGTGGTGTTCAGATGTCCTATTTTGTCCATCCTGGTCTGGTCTTTGACCTTTGAGATCATGTGAGTCAAGTGTGAACAACATAGCGTGGAACATACTATTTTTGTGAGTGAAAAGGAAGGATTGGGTTAAGTTCCTAACAGTGATAAGATATTCAGTATACCAGTAAACAATGTATACCAGTCACTGGTTTTGATATGGGCCAAATATTGCACTATTTTGCATGAACATGTACGAGTCTCTAAACTGCCCCAATTTGACAACAAATAATTGAAACTTGGTAGAGGATTCTGAAACGTCATGAGTTAAAGATCTGGAGCCAAGTGTGCCGTCATTGCCATCTAGTGGTGATCATTTGACACCACACTGTTGGTTCAGGCAGTGTCAGAGACTGGTGATGACTCGCACACTTACTACCTGGTAGTCAGATTCCTCTAAGCTCTGTGTTCTCATTGTGATGGAGGGAGCAAGGCTTTCCTCATGAACTCTCCTCTCCTCTTATCTCCATTTTGAGAATATATTCCCCAGTCTGTCTTCTGATACGAGAGGCCAATTTGTCTCATGGTGCTTAGAATTGATTCAGTGTACATTGTTTTGACTATTTATTCGATCTTTTGATGTGGAATTATTTACCTCTAACTGTTTTTACTCCAAGGCAATGTCATCTCCTTCAGATTGTCAAAAGGTCTGTCAAGGTCAAGAGCGTAAGAGTATTTGAACTGTGTGTGTGTGTGTGTGTGCAGGCGTCAGGAGCTCCGGGATCTGCGGCTGCTGCAGAAGGAGGAGCACCGTGCCCAAGCGTTACTGAACACAAAGCTGGACGCTCAGAAGGAGCAGATGCAGCGACGCTTCGACCAGGAGATGAACGTAGGTCTAGACACACCCACTGACACTATAGTCTTGGATACCCACGCGGCTGTTTAGTAACATTTTTCTTCCTCCCATGGTTGGGGTCACAAGATATGAAAATGGGGTCGTGGACAAAAAAAAAAGAGTTTGGGGAAACCCTGGCCTAAACTCTTGTAGCCTGAATTTAACTGATGCGTCTTGCTGACAATGGGGCCCTTTTTGTAGAAAGAAAAGTTGGGACAACTGAAAAGGAGCTGAGATTTTAAACATACGAGAATGGTTGAATTGGCTATATTAAGAGACTCACGGATCGGCTCTCGGAACAATTCTATGCTGGTGGGTCGGGTTGTGTAGAAAAATACTGATATCGGGTGGGGTTCGTAATTGATGTGGCCGGCGTGGGGCTGGTGTGTATTGAGAGGCATTGACATACCAATTGTCTCTATTTAAAAAAAATTAAAAAATTAAAAAAATGTGCATCTACTCCCACTAATGTGTAAAATATCAGAATTTCTCCAATCCACACCAACACCATAACATCTCTCTTCCGTTGTTTATGGAAGGACAGAACCCCTGAATTAACTCTAACACCCACACTCGTGTCATATCGACATCCCTTTAGATAGCTGTCTAAGGGAATCCCTTTTCCACAACCCTCCCCTCGCCAAAAGAAACACGCGTCACATCGGTCTCTGAACAAATAGGGGATATCCTCTGGTGGGAGGACAGGCTCATTGGCATGGAATAAATGGAACGGAGTCAAACACATGAAATACATGAACCACGTTTTGACTCCATTCCAGCCATTACAATGAGCCCGTCCTCCTATAGCTCCTTCCACCAGCCTCCTGACATTTTCCAAACCTTCCCAGCTTTGTCCCCTCCAGGATCATGGCTACTTTTGATATAAATATGGTGAACAGGTTTTATTTCTTGGTGAACATGTTTAATTCCTTCTTTCTGCTCCTCCCAGGCGAAGAAGAAGTTCTACGACACGGAGCTGGAGAGCCTGGAGAAGCACCAGAAGCAGACCATCGAGAAGATGGAGACGGACCACGCCATTAAGCTCAGGGACGAGACCAAACGCATCCGCTCGGAACAGGACCGCGACTACAACAAGTTCCAGGATCAGATGAAGCGCAACAAAAAAGAGGTGAGGGAGTGCGTGAGGACGGTGAGCATAAAAATTAAAGGAGTGTTTATTATGTCCATACGTCTTACAATCGTCTTTCCAGGTGAAGAACGAGATTGAGAAGCTCCCCAGAAAGTCACGGAAAGACAGCATGAAACAGAGCATGAACACCTTTACACAGATGAAACAAACGGAGGTAAACACAAGTGGCTTTCTTTATCGCTCCACCACTGGCCTCTAAATCCACTTAACATGCTAACGGTAAGCTAGCTATAATCACGTATTAAAGTCGCGTCACTGACTGTTTCCTGTGGTTTAGGAGCAGAACTTCCTGTCGGCCCAGAAGAACCACCTGGACACAACGCTGAAGAGGATAATTTCGGAGAACAAGAGGGAGATCTCCGAGACGGAGAGGCAGTGTCTCAACAAGAAGCAGAACCTTGTCAGAGGTACAAGCATCAGTCACACTGGATGGCGTCAACACTGTTGTTAGAATGAGAGTAGCTGCTCCTCTGGGAAGGGGTCTAGTAACTCCCTGAGATCTGTTAAAGGGATGGTTTGAGATTTTGGCAGTTTCCACTTACCCAGAGGGATGAACTCTGTGCAGTTTGAAGGATGCACATTGAAGGTAGTATCTGGAGCCATTGCTAACTTCCATTAGCGCAATGACTGGAAGTCTACTTGAGGCAGCTAGCAATGTCTCCAGAAACAACCTTTAACTTCCTTCAAACTGCACACTGAGGACAACATTTTTATCCATGAGTTCATCTGACTCTGGGCAAGTAGAAAAAAAGGGCTTCTTTGATCTCTGTTTAAGCCCTCAACATTTAACAAATGCTTACTTAGTGTTTATCTTTCACCTCAGATATATTTTTATCTCTGACCTTGAGAGAATCTTTCTCTTCTTCCAACTCCTTTCCAAACCATTTTCATTCACTGGCTGTCTCCACTTTTTGTTCCTCAGACAGGGAAGCTACTATCTGGGACCTGGATGAGAAGAACCTTCATGAGAAGCACCAGTTACTGAAACAGCAGCTAAAAGACCAGTACTTCCTCCAACGGCACCAGCTGCTCAAGAAGCATGAGAAGGTATAGCAACCCTATCCGTGTGGCTGGGAAAGGAACCTCCTGCAGTTATCAGGGTTAAACCTTGTTATGCCCAGCTAATATCCTCAAACAACCCTTTACCTTTGCGTAGTGTGTGTGTGTGTGCGCACTTATCTGTGTGCGTGTCCGCATCCTCACACATGACTGTCTCCCTAGGAACAAGAGCAGATGCAGTGCTACAACCAGAGGATGATTGAGCTGCTCAAGGCCCGGCAGCAGCAGGAGAAGGGTCGCCTGCCCAAGATCCAGCGCAGCGAGGGCAAGACCCGCATGGTCATGTTCAAGAAGAGCCTCCGCATCAACTCCACGGGCAGCACGTCGGAGGACCGCGAGAAGATCAAACAGGTACCAGACAACTACAGAACGGCCTAGTGGGGGGAGGCGGAGTAAATCAAACATGTAGTAGTGTAGATATGTGGGATGGAGGGTAGAGAAGGGCAAGAAGGCCAAATAGATGAGCGCTGACGTCTCTTCAAGCGGTCAGAAAAGACGTGCAAGTGTTAGCTAGAAAATAGTAATATCATACTCGTGTCACAGAACTGTATCAGGCCTAAGTGGTGTAAATGAATCCCTCATCCCCATCTCTCTCCCTCTCGTGTGTGTGTGTGCGCTCCTCCCCAGTTTGCCCAGCAGGAGGACAAGCGTCAGAAGGCTGAGCGGCTGCACCAGCAGCAGAAGCATGAGCACCAGATGAGGGACATGATGGGCCAGTGTGAGGGCAACGTCAGGGAGCTCCAGCAGCTACAGGTGACCACAGTACACAACTCTCTCTGAATAATGTCCATCTATATATCTTTATCTTAATTGACCCTGGGTGTCAAACCCTTACACATCAATTTTGTCCTGAGCAAACCCGCCAGCCTGAAAGCCATGAGAACCTATCTGCATTAGAATGCCTGCATGTATGTGGCATAATGTACAATAACAGGAAGGTCCACAAATTCAGTAGGTTTGTAAAGTAGGGAAACAAGTTCCACAGGTGCTCCATGAAAAGTGTTATGTAATGACTGACTGTATTGTGGTGTGAGAGCAGAATGAGAAGTGCCACCTACTCATTGAGAACGAGACTCAGAGGCTCAAGTCTCTGGATGAGCAGCACAACCACCATCTCAAGGAGTGGAGGGAGCAGCTCAAGCCTAGGAAGAAGGTATGCGGTCATAGCGTTGACATTGAAAAGTTAACATTGGGTGTCATTTTCACTAGGTCTCAAAGCACTTTACGTTGATGATGTCCATTACTGTTGTTGCCATTATTGTAAGACAAGATTTAAAGTCCTACTCCAGTATTCTTTTCGCCTTATTTGTCACTTGATTTACTTAACAAATGGTATAGCTCAATAAGTGGGCCAGGTATGCCATGGCACAACTCCTTGAATGGCCTTCCTCTTGACATTTGCAGTTGTAAAATAATACCGCAACATCAATTTTGGGATTTATGAATTAGTTACACACTAGGGATGTAACTCATTGGTCACGATTTCAAACGTTTAATATACGACTGCATCGTTCCACGGACCCCAAACCAATTTAATTGTAGCATGTATTGGTCCGAAAATGAATTCAAATGTTACAGATTGCAGATTCACTTTTTTTTTTTGCTCATATTGGTTTCTTTCTACCTTCCAAAAAATTGCACAAAAGATAGGATAACTGAGTCCTCTCCTTCAGTGTCGAAATAAGTATGTGACTGTTGACAGTCATCAATCTACAAGTCATTTTGCATGCCGAATAACCCCAGGGAATATCAGTAGCCTAGTCAAATTGCGCACTCTGCCCAGTTTTGCACGCTCACCAACATGAGGTAGGCGTCCTGTTCTTGATCGTGCATATTGCGCAGCACCTCAGCATTAAAATGCTCAAAATGGTTTTCGATATTAGGCTTTTAGCTGTGACAACCGATGTAATTTACTAAGCTATTGCTATGCGCTGATGAAAAATAGCCTTTTACCGGAATTAAAAGATACTGTAGACACAACTCACATCTGACTATATGCTACCTGCTGAATGGGGTTTACAATATTTCGATTGTTCAGGTTCACCATCAGCAATAGTTCTGGTAGTATTGCTTTAAACAATCGGTGTAATGGTCATTTTTAGTCAAAGTTGCTAACTTCGTAATGACTACAGCAATCACTTTGCAAGGTATAAAGCATGAGGACAAATAAAGGAAACATTCAAACAGTCAAAACCATAAAAAAAAAAAGTTCCTTTTTTTGTGGGGGGGGGGGGTCCAAAGTTGTGCTATATATTCATTGGCGATGTCATAGCTAGTTTGTAAATGATAAATATTGATGCATTATTAGCTCTAACACTTCATCTGCAAAAATGACAAGTGGATGATGGCGATATCAGAACCAAAGTGGGGGGACGAAAAACATGCTACATTGCCCCCTAATCTGATAGTGGGGTGGTAGATGACTAGTCACACGTGCAGACATAGTACATACATAATTTACACAAAAGTCAGCTCAGGCGGATCCTGCTCAGAGAGCCCCAGCTGATAAACTCCACCAGCAGCAGATTTTAATTTAGAATGGAAAATTAATTTGTTTTATGCTAAACAATATTAGTGCGTCGTGACAAACCGGATGGATTCATTCGCTAATCAAAACAAATCGCACCGTTTCAAAAATAAAATCCCAAATTATAAACTTGTTTTTACTTAGTTTGTAAACATTTTAAATGTAAATATGCTGTCTCGCCTCAAATACTTAACTATAATTTGGGTATCTTGGATGGTCAGTCCTGGCATCCATAGCTCGGTCTGTGAATTTCAGTGGTTATTTCTCCAGGCCCATCCCCCAGCATTTGACCAACACAGAGGTGGGAGTATATGTTATTGTTTCAACTGCAGCTTGCCCCTTTTAAGTTTGTGTACGTACTCTATTTAGTCTTGGTATATTGTTTTTCAGCAGAAAGTTTGAAATGGCTGGCGATCATTTTTTAAAAGTGTCTTTCTCTACCCATCTCTCGTTCTCTCGCCCTCCTATCTCTCCCTTGTTCTCGCTTTCTTCTCTCTCCCTCCCCCCTCTCTCCCAGGCTCTGGAAGAGGAGCTGACCCAGAGGAAGAGGGAACAGGAGGTGTTCTTTAAGATGAGTGAGAACTCTGAGTGCCTGAGCCCCAGCTCCCCAAACAAACTCACCAAGTTCCTCCCTTACTCTGAATCCTCTACAACGTAGACTGGCATCTCACCCCCCAAAACACCCTTATCCCACACCATGCCCAGAAGGACCACTGTCAGCTTCCTCATTCCCCCCCGAACTTTTATTTCATTTTTAAGGAATAGTTATGTTTTAAGTCCTGTTTATAAGATTTTATCATTTTATTAACTCAAGATGGCAAAGATTGGTCATATTTTCTTTGAGGATTGTCTTTAACTCCACATGTGCATCATGCTGCTTGATAGTTAGGGTGTTCTTCATCCATGCAGTGTTTCCTTTTTCATTCTTATTAATATTGCCGACAGCACCAAATTGCCAGCACCAAATTGACTCAGATCCCCATTGGTTTGTCTACCCAATAAGCATGAGATGCATCCCATATCCCAAAGAGGGTCAGTTGAGGAGTAGTAGTTTAGGTGCAATGTGGAACACAAGAAAAACATGTACTTCAGACAATGTTGTGTTGGTGGGAGCCAATGAAAACGCACTTTTGTTTCACTGCAATATCAGTCTCCTTCCAAAGAGTTTCTCGCTTAATGAACACACCCAAGTATGGCGCACATAAACTCAGCAAAAAAATAAACTTCAACTGCGTTTATTTTCAGAATGTCACATGTAAGTATTTGTATGAACATAAGCTTAAACAACTGAGACATAAACTGAACAAGTTCCACAGACAGGTGACTAACAGAAATTGAATTGGGGGGACAGTAACTGGTGTAACTGGTGTGGCCACCAGCTGCATTAAGTACTGCAGTGTATCTCCTCATGGACTGTACCAGATTTGCCAGTTCTTGCTGTGAGATGTTACCCCACTCTTTCACCAAGGCACCTGCCATTTCCTGGACATTTCTGGGGGGGAAAGGTCCTTGCCCTCACCCTCTGATACAACAGGTCCCAGACGTGGACATTGAGATTGAGATCCGGGCTCTTCACTGGCCATGGCAGAACACTGACATTCCAGTCTTGCAGGAAATCACGCACAGAACGAGTAGAATGGCATTGTCATGTCAGGACGAGTCTGCAGGAAGGGTACCACATGAGGGAGGGGGTTGTCTTCCCTGTAACGCACAGAGTTAAGATTGCCTGCAATGACGACAAGCTCAGTCCGATGATACTGTGACACACTGCCCCAGACCACGACGGACCCTCCACCTTCAAATTGATCCTGCTCCAGAGTACAGGCCTCTGTGTAACTCTCATTCCTTCGACAATAAACGTGAATCCGACCACCGACACTGGTGAGACAACCACGACTCGTCTGTGAAGAGCACTTTTTGCCAGTCCTGTCTGGTCCAGCGACGGTGGGTTTGTGCCCATAGGCGACGTTGTTGCCAGTGATGTCTGGTGAGGACCTGCCTTACAACAGGCCTACAAGCCCTCAGTCCAGCCTCTCTCAGCCTATTGCGGACAGTCTGAGCACTGATGGAGGGATTGTGTGTTCCTGGTGTAATTCGGGCAGTTGTTGTTGCCATCCTGTACCTGTCCTGCAGGTGTGATGTTCGGATGTACCCATCCTGTGCAGGTGTTACACGTGGTCTGCCACTGTGAGGACGGACAGCTGATTGTCCTGTCTCCCTGTAGCGCTGTCTTAGGCGTCTCACAGTACGGACATTGCAATTTATTGCCCTGGCCACATCTGCACTCCTCATGCCTCATTGCAGCATGCCTAAGGCTTGTTCACACAGATGGGCAGGGACCCTGCGCATCTTTCTTTTGGTGTTTTTCAGAGTCAGTAGAAAGGCCTCTTTAGTGTCCTAAGTTTTCAGAACTGTGACCTTAATTGCCTACCGTCTGTAAGCTGTTAGTCTTAGTGACCGTTCCACAGGTGCATGTTGATTGAACAAGCATGGGAAACAGTCACCCTTTACAGTGAATATATTTTGATTTTTACGAATTCTCTGAAAAACGGGGTCCTGAAAACGGGACATTTCTTTTTTTGCTGAGTCTATATCAAGTTGACAAATTTTCTTTTGACATTTCTTTATTACTTCACAAAAGATCAGCACAGAGCATGATCTTCAGAATTCACTTTCTTTCTGTTAACACAGTGAATTAATAGAATTCCCAGCGAAATCAGTTGAACTAACTTGGACTGTAAGTTGCTTTTGACAAAAGCATCTGCTAAATGGCATATTGTATTATATATTAACTTAAAATTGCATTAAAATGCTCAGATCATTTGCCCTCGTTTCGATCAGAATAGAGCCCTAGTTTTACAATTTGAGAAGCTTAAACATGTAATGAATACAGGAGAAGTCAGGGAAGAGTAATTTAGTCCAATTTATTTTAGTTTTTTAATTCGAGGGTTGAAGAAAATTGATATTCTTTTGAGTTGATTGTGTTCATGTCTCAAATGTTTTTCTGTGCTGCATTTTTACTGTAAAGGCAATACTAGCACACTGGATGGGAATTAAAAGACAAAGTGGAATACTGTCTTTGTAGGAATCTTTAGAGATAAGTTTTACATTTAATGAAAGGTATTGGGTTTATTTTCCATTGTTTGTTGATAATACATGTACTGTCTGCTAACGAAAGTGCAATATGTAATTTTTCCTCCACCAAAGGTGCCTTTCTTTGCACTGAGGAGTATATTAAGTTATGAGGTAGTGCATCGGAGCTATTTTGCAGTTAATATGTATCCTGCTGCTTTTGAAAATGGGGCTTGTTTTCTTGACCAATTAGACCTGTTAGATCACTGGAGGCCCGAGTGGCTGCGGATATTCGCTCTTCCCTTCTACTTGATTGATAAATGAAGGCCACTGATTTAGTAAGGAACTCCACACCTGGTTGTATAAGTCTTAATTCAAAGGAAAAGCCAGCAGGCGCTAGGCCCTCCATGGAATGGGTTTGACAGCGCTGTGTTAATCTACAGTAATTTGGTCAACTGTCAGGTACAACTACTCTCTCAAGATGTATTTTAATTTGTTTGTTTTTCTCTCTTCTGTTGTCGTTTGCAATGACTGTCTTTTTCTGTCTGTGTTTACCTTTTTTTTAAAGTTTATTTTGTAAGGGGTGTGAGTGAATGAATGACTGTTCAGCAGAAGGAACCATTGTTGTACATGAGTCTAATAAATGCAAACGTTCTAATGTCTATGCTTGTCCTCAAGTAAGGGCTAGATTCTAGCAGAGCCGCAATGGCCGACACACGCATAAACTGTCAAGTCCACGTGGCCCCCGGCTTTATACGTAAAGCGTACGTTGCCTTAAGAGAAATCCCATGCAGCCTTGTTTATAAGTTCAAACATTGGAATGTGATCTGTAAGTTAAACATCGATTAGGCTGCTAGAAATCCTCATTTTGTTGACTGATTTTCAATTTGAGCGTCATTTCTATATAGCCTACACGTTCTGAACTTCTAAAGCGAGTGGGATGGGTGTGGCTTCATGACAATGAAGAGCAGCTTCTCAACCGATTTTTGCCAAAACATCAACGTGAGTGTCTGCTATCAGCGGTTAACTCTTGATCTAGGTTGCATCCGTTTCCTCAAAATAAAGGAACATTTCCAAGGAAAACCAAGATACCATGTAACTTAAAAAAAAAAAAAAAAAAATGTTTATTGACTTAATATGAAAGGGAACCATGAGGGGAAATACACAAGTATTACGAATACATTACAGGACTAAGATGGGATATGCGCAATATGTCAGTGGGAAAGGTGTTTATGCTGCATATCTCAAAGAATAAAGAATGAGCAGTTTATTTTTATAAATTGATTTTGTAATTAAATTGACCAGTTTAGGGTAAAGCATTACTTTAAAGCAAAAAGACAATCCATACTGTTTTATTGTAGCGTTCACATCCCTGTGTGCCTCTCCTTATGCTTCAGTAACCAAACTGTTGAATGCATGTCTTTCCAACCCATATACCCTAACCCAATCTAGGTTTCACTCACATTCCACTAACTGTCAGGTCTCACTCAATGAGTTGACACTAGTGTTGATCATTACAAATCTGACATGAATATCATTACTTGTGTACTACGCACACTGCCAAAGACCGGAACACTCCAAGTTAGTTATGATTTTAATGCTGGTTAGGGACCTGACACACAGCAATGGACCTAGTACTTTAACACGAGGGGGATGGGAATAACATAGTATCCAAGCAACTAGGAGCAGAATCAGATCAACCATATTCTGAGATTCTCCAATTAACCTGAGCTACAGGCACTCCCAGCCTTGTCAGTGTGTCTCCTAGGAGACCAACCCTCTTTCTCCATGACCATGGCCCAGTTTCCCAGAAGTATCTTAAGGCTAAGTTTGTTAGTTCCTTCGTAGTAGCCATTGTTACTAGTCACACTTAAAGGCTTGTTAGGCCTATTTACCGACTGCCTCACACCACTTGAAAAGCCAAGTGCATCGTTACTTGCTTTTTTTTTGTCCTTCCACGTCGCTTTATACACAGAATACCTCCGTTAAACACACAATCAATCGATTTCTATCCATCTCTATAACTTTAAATGGGCTACAAAGTGGGCAATGTCTTTGCAATTGTAACAAAATATGCTTCAAATGAAAACCAAGATGACGATAAATGAGTACACACTACATTTGCTTATGTATTTCGATCGTGTTTAAATCAATATAATAATAATAATATAATATATGCCATTTAGCTGACGCTTTTATCCAAAGCGACTTACAGTCATGTGTGCATACATTCTACGTATGGGTGGTCCCGGGAATCGAACCCACTACCCTGGCGTTACAAGCGCCATGCTCTACCAACTGAGCTACAGAAGGACCACGTATCATGTTCTATTTATCTAATTGTAGGCTACTGTCTGCTATTTCCCTCGATGTAATGTGTAGGAACATTAATGCAATGATGTGCCAAATCTGTGCTGTAATGCATTAACGGGTAACCATTATAATAGGCCACCTTGATAATTGCAGCCATAGGCCATATCTCTCTAGGAGCTGATCTGTAGTCCAGTATTGTGACAATTTATTTTAAAGGTCAAATGGAGAAAGCGCTTCTCTAGGATCCGCTAGCTTTCTTTCGAACCTAATAGTGTGGACATGTTCCAACGACACAATTGCTGAATGTTCTCTCTGCGTGGTGTTTTGGGAAACACATGTTACTACTTCGGCTGTAGGAACAATGCACGATTAAGTTTCAACTACGACAAACCAGACCTGGAAAAGGGTGAAAAGGAAACGACAGCTGACATTACTTCATTCTGGAAGTACGATAAAATTAACTTTTGCTAAGTCTGTGCTTGAAACCAGTCAAACACTAATGTAAATGTTTTTTAAATAATTATCACACTTATATTTGAGCACCTTTTTTTTTGTGATCCAGTAACGCTGTTTATATTTATTATTATTATTGCATCAATCGCAGGTCATTTCTCATATTTAGGGGTTGTATTGATAATGGTAGACCTACAGTTTATGAAATCAATAGGGTGGTTTCCACCTATCGTACTGTGAACACCAGGGAAAGCGTCCATTTTCATTTAAATTCAGTCCTTCCTGAAAGGAGTTGGACTCCAACCCTGGTATACAATGCAGCTCCCAAAGTCTTGCAGCAACCTTTTAGTGTTTTAAAACATGGCTGTGGCTTTCAATTGTACATCCTATACTTCCTCTCCATCGGTCTATTAAGCCAGGGGTTTCCCAAGCTTTTCACTGGACATTTCTGAGAAATTATAAATACGTCTAAGGTATGCAATGACTTGACAAGAGGAAAACTGATGCACTGCCTAATTTTAAAATTGCACTTCGTGCATTCTATTACAACGTTCAAGAGTGAGTTGAAGGACAGGCTCACTCCCCCAGTTTGGTCATCCAGATTGCGAACCTGAACTGTCTGAACGGCTGAATAATCTAAAAAGTGCACATCTGTTACAAATCAGCCGCATCAGTATTACGCAGTTCCCGAAAGGAAAAAAACGTGTTCACAAACCTGAAAAGATCCGTATGAATGTTTATTAGCACTCGTCAAAAACGTTGCTTGAAGTGTTAATATTTTAGTACTTTGAAAGCCAAAAATGTCCTCTTGAACTCCCATTGTAACCTCCATTGCAGCCTTAGTGGAGGAGGGGGTGTTCTTTGAGGAATCTTGAGTATCCATGGCCTCCTGCCTTCGGCTGGTTTTGGCTGTTTGTCTTGTGATTATCTCAGCCAGTATTCACAAAGATTCTCAGAGTAGGAGTGTTGATCTAGAATCGGGTACCCCCTATCCATGTCATCTTATTCATTATGATCTAAAAGGCAAAACTGATCTTAAATCGGCACTCCTAGTCTGAGATGCTTTGTGGATACGGACCCTGGTTCCTCTGGTGTATGGTCTGATTTATTTTCCAAATGCATTGCACTGTCAGTTACGACTCCACTCATTAGACTAAAGCATCTTTTGATATACTGAGAAACTAACAAGCTAAATTGCATATATTTAAGTTTTAAAGCACTATACTGAGGCACAATATTATAGAAGGCTTGGAAAGACATTCATCTGTTCTATTACAAAGCTTGTGATAACATTACTGTATCATAAAATTACATTATAGGCTTGTTGAGTAACATATGGCACAAAAGGTGAACATGAACATTCGCTTGTTACGGATTTTATGCTTAGTAATGTGTAACGAGGATAAAAAGTACAAAAAAATAACTAAACAATATGCAAAAAGACAAACATTGCTGGTTCATTCTTGCTAAACAAATGGAATTTAACAAAGTAACAAATCTCAATCAAAAAGGTACCTATAAATAAAAAGCTAATTAAATACAATTAGTAATATTTTTATTAAAAAGGCCAACAGAACCTGTTTACCTAGGGTTTCTTGGTCAGGTAATTGGAGGGGATCCAGCCCTCTTTAATTGGCCCTTCTCCTAGATTTTTACAAAACCACCAGCCGCTGCTGTTCCGCTCCATCACCTCGAACACGGTGCCCTCCTTGAAGCCACCCATCTGATCGTCGCCCTCAAAGTCTGCCACGGCCAAGAACAGCTCCTCTTTACTGGGATCCTTGATCAGAGGAGGCAGCTTGTCCCTCGGAGGGCCTGGTTTCTCAATCTTAACCAGGGGCTTTGGGGCCACAAGCACTTTCGCCTTGGGCTCCCCCTTGTCCTTGTCTTTAGGCGGGGGCAGCATGAAGGCCTTGGGTTTAGGGGGAGGTGGTCTGCTGAGCTGGGGGGGAGCAGGCTTGGTGTCTGGGAGCTCTTTCAGGGGAGCTTTGGTTTCTGTGGGGCTGGATGGCTCTGAGGTCTTTTTGGGTGGAGGGGGTCGCCTAGGGAGGACGGCTGGCCTCCCTGGAGGTTCTTTGGCGGGGGGGACGGCGGGTTTGGGGACATCCTGGCTCACTTGTCCGTGGCCGTTCTGCTGCTTGGGGGGGATCTTGGGCTCGTCGCTGGCCTTGCCATTGAGAGCATTGGGGGCCGGGGGCATCTTGGGGAGTGCATTGTGAGGGGGGCTGTTGGGACGCGGCATGTTTTGGAGAACATTATTAGGAGGGGGCATCTTGGGGGGTACATTACCAGGAGGCATCTTGGGTAAAGCATTATTAGGGGGGAGGTTGGGCGGCGGCATCTTGGGGAGAGCGTTGCTAGGGCCGTTGTTTGGAGCAGCGCCGTTTTGCTGGCTTGGCTCTGCTGATCCAGAGCCTGGTTCAGCTGGCTTTGAAGGCTTCAGCTTGCTCCTCAGGTTGGTGATATCCAGCTTGTTCTCAGCTGGCGGTTCTGGCTTGGCAGCTGGGACGGGTTTGGGCCGGACTATGGGTTTAGGCTTCATGAACAGTGCAGGGCCGATGGCCTCTGGTTTCTCCTCCGGTGCATCAGGAATGGGCTTGGGTGGTTGCTTAGCCACAGGTTTCAGGTTGAACTTCTTCACCTCCTTGGCGGAGACCTTGTGGCCACACTCCAAACCCATCTCATTCTTCAGATGCAGAGGTTTGTTCGTGACCTCTCTTTTGGGCTCGGGGGGCTTGTCTGGCTTGAAGGGGGCAGCTTTGGGGGTGAGCAGGGGCATGATGACCCCCGGGGCAGGGGTTTTCAAAGGCAAGGGTTTGGATAGGTCTGGCCTGGGTTTCTCCACAGTAATCTCAATGTCCGTGCTCTTGTTGATGGACTCCCTGCGGGGTGGCAGGGCTGGCTTCTCCTCAGTCAGTGGGGCAGACGGGGCTGGGGGCAGGGGACCGGAAAAAGCAGACGCCGCCTTACTGGCGCTGGACTTCCAGTCCCTGAGTTTGGGCCGGGCTACAGACTCGCTCCCCGCCGTGGGTTCGTCTGGCAGCGGTTTGGACCAGCTGTCCTCTTGCCCCGCACCGCCAGCAGTGCCATCCTCCAGCTTCAGCTGGACCAAGTCGTTGGGCAGAGGTGCAAGAAAGTTGGGGCGCGGGGTCAAGCTGGTCTTCTTGTATTTGTCGATGAAGGTGATAGGGGCCCAGCCCTCTTTCTCTTCAATCTGAATGTACCACCAGCCGCTGGAGTTCTTCTCTATCACCTGAAAAACAGAAACAGGATGAGTGAGAATTCAAGGAAACAGGAATCAATACACAGCATTTTGAGGGGAAGCAGTTAATGCCCTTCCATTCAATCAAAAACGGGTCTCTAGGTTGAATTTAGTAGGCTGTTCACATTCAAGCAATAACCATCTACCAATGTGTGATGAGATGTGACGAGTCTCACCTCCACTTTGACCCCAGCCTGGAAGCTGATGCCGTCGGGGATGGTGGTCTGGAAGTCTGCGATGGTATAGAACTCCTCCTCCACCTGGGGAGGGGTGGGTGGCTTGGGCAGGTTCTGCCCCCTCGGCTAAACGGAGGGAGGGTGTGAAGAAAGAGTCAGTATCAGGTTTGACTTGTGGCAGGTCAACACAAAACAATGCAAAACTCATTTGGTCAAATGTCTTTGTTAATGAGTGCTGTTGGCGTCTCATTGTGCGGTTAACTGGTTGGAGCGGGGTACTTACGATGGTGAGATCCCTGCGTGGAGGTGGTCTCTGTCTAGCCCCTTGTTCTGTAGAGGAAGAGGCAGAGGAAACCTTATCACTGCACACCTCATCAGTCTCAAATCACTGCCTGCGTTGACATCGACTGTTCATAGCAGGAGATATTAGTTCCAGACAGAGGGAAACCAAGGGCTTTATTCAATCTGAAAAGATTCCTACATTTAAAAGGTGATGATTGCGCCGACATTAGCAGCGTTTACCGTGAATGCAGTCTCCGCTAAAGTGGGAACATTGCCTTTTAAATTTCAACCACACTGTAAAGGTGACAGATTGAAGAGACTCAAAGAGAGCGAGATTACCCACTGGGCACACCACGTCATTTCAATGTGGACATTTTTGGTCATGTTTGGTTGTGTTACTCCGACATTTCAACCTTTTATTCAGCAACTCATAAAGACAGACAAGTTTGTTGGATGTGTTTTCACTATGATTTCAACCATCTAAAAGCACAACTAAATTTGAAATGAAAAACAATACCAGAGTTTTTTTTTTTTTTTTTGGGGGGTTTAGTTGTCATCTCATCTAAATGTCTTATCACTAGGGCTGTGAAGTCATAGAAGTTTGGATGATGCTAATTACGGAAACCCATTGCAAATGGTCATGGGTTTCTGTAATAACCGTTTGAATAGCAAAAAATATAAAACAATATTAGACACACTTTTCCTGACTGCATGTGCTGCCATAGAAATGGAATGAATTGAACGGGTGTCCCCCATTTAAGTCAATGGTTGCATAAGGGGTGGGTGAACTGGTGGCCATTTCGAGTGTACCCTTATCAAAGACGTTCTATTATTATATTGACAAGATAGTCAAGTGACTGCTTTAACAACTGAAATACATGTCCTCAAAGATGGAAGGCAGACGAGAGGCGGCAAGATCAGGTGTAGACCGTTCTGGCCAATGAGAGGGCAGATAAGCGTGTGAACAACAGGCCATAGAGATCTTATTTTTTATGTGCGTTTGTAAATTGCCTCCATTGTGTCAGAGTGCGCTCTGAGTCGTTTGTAAATTCAGAGTGATTCGCTCTCCGAGCGTTCAGAGCGCACACTGGACGCTCTGGCAAAGGAGTAGGGTTGATCTGAGCGTTCTGACCTCAACACCAGTCAAGCGCCAACTGTCTAAAGTTGATTGAATTACGCTTTCTTGCCGACAACCGTCTCATTCAACGGGTGTTGCACGTTTGTAAATTCATGAGTCATTCTGCACTCTGGTACACTAAGATGATAGTGCTCGGAAATCAGAGTAGCTAGCCTAAATGGCGCTGTCACAGACATTATAATGGCAATGATACAAAGGATATGTTCGTAAACTCACTGGCTAGCTCCACGTTAAAGTATTACAGTTTTTATTTTTCATCATTGGCTGATTTGCTCTCAGCTCAGTTGGGCGGCAGGTAGCCTAGTGGGCCAGTAACCGAAAGGTTGCTAGATCGAATCCCCGAGCTGGCAAGGTAAAAATCTGTTGCTCTGCCCCTGAGGCAGTTTAACCCACTGGTCATTGTTGTAAATAAGAATTTGTTCTTAACTGACTTGCCTAGTTAAATAAAGGTGAATAAAAACTAAAAATCTACCTTAAAATGCTGATGTATTTGCTGAGAGCAAATCAGCCAACGATGAAAAATAAAAAATGTAATACTTTATGACAACAGGCACAACGGCGATATGAAGTATTTTTTTTCAAAGTTGCCGAAATGCATCAGTTTATATCAGTTCCATCGAATAAGCGTCACGTAGCAATTAAATGATTTGTTAACCAAATTCAAAACATTTTCATTGACCTCCGTACAAAAAAAAACGTCTTGCTTTGACTCTTCGTCTCTGCCCATAGGTGCTGTGATTTGTTGATTCAACTCAACTGACATTACAAACAAAATACACGAGCTACATTTAGTATGAACATTCTACATGACTATGGAGTTTATTCCATCACAATACCAGGCAGTCATTGTAAGTATACCCATGGGTTTACCAATCAAAAATGGCCAGGGTTAGAGGTTCCAAGCCCATTCAATTCATCGTTTGCTACACCACCTTGCCTGTTTCAGCAAGGGGCAACAAAGTTTCATCACGTTGTTAAGAGTCCATGTTATTGCAGAAACGCACGAATGCCTGGCTGTCCTGTATTCAGTGAGCTGTTCGTGACTTATTTTATATTCATGGCTGTCTTCATCCATAACCGGTAATAACCGGTAATTGTGCCATCCCTAGTTATCGCTGCTCTTTCAACCATTTGAAAAGCACAACATAGTTTAAACAGGAATACAATGTCAGATATTTAGATTATTTCTACAACAATTTAATGTGTTTATCACTGTGCTTCATCTAATAGCAGAACCACATGACCTGGATTGCAGTTGAGATTACATTAAAAGTACATAGTGCAAGTGATCAATGCGGTTCGAGATCCTGCACAGATTATTACAGCAATTGTGAAGATCTCCACAGACCTGTGACCCTTGCATTATCTTGAACATGCATACTTTCTACGATTACATAAAGATATCTAGAGTTACAATAACCTCAAATGTGGCCATGGGCGCGTTACTCATTTTAACATTGAATATATACTGTCACATTAATTTAAGATCCAGTTAACAGCCTAAAATTATTAACTGTATTAAAGTAATATTGAATTGTGTAAGGTTGACAACAAAACCAATTATCAACGTTTAAAGGAGGAGATGTAAAGCACAACCAAATTTCAATGGTAAAAACATTTTTTTTTTTTTTGGTTTAGTTGTCATTACGTTTTCAGAGAGAGTCAAACCTTATTTGATTTAGTCCAACTCTTTAACTTAGATTTTTGAAGAGGAAGATGTGAATCCAACATATCAATTATTACATTTGTAGGCAAACTGGAATTAAAGCCAGACTAAGTCCGTGGCACAGAATGAATTATCCAACCAGAATATACTGGATATTGAAGGAGATGTTTGTCTACAAATGAATCATTGATCTGTTGGATTCACGTCTCCATTAAAGAACAGGACTTAATCCAGTCAAATCAAACTTTAAATGCACTTTACGCAAAGTTTGATTCTGATTTAGTCCTTTTCTTTAACCTTAACTTTAGGTTAAAATGGAGTGAGGCAAAAATTCAAGTTAATAATATATTAACTTTAATTTAGCCTCATACAGAGCGACACATCTCATCAGGCTGTTGATTGTGGTCTGTGGAATGTTGTCCCGCTCCTCTTCAATGGTTGTGCGAAGTTGCTGGATATTGGCGGGAACTGGAACACGTTGATCTAAAGAATCCCAAACAACATGCTCAAAGGGTGACACGTCTGAGTACGCAGGCCATGGGAGAACAGGGACATTTTCAGGCTCCAGGAACTGTGTACCGATCCTTGCGACATGAGGCTGTGCATTATCATGCTGAAACGTGAGGCGATGGCGGCGAATGAATGGCACGACAATGGGCCTCAGGATCTTGTCACAGTATCTCTGCATTTAAATTGCCATCAATCAAATGCAATTCGTGTTTGTTGTCTGTAGCTTATGCCTGCCAATCCCATAACCCCACCGCCACCATGGGGAACTCTGTTCATAACGTTGACGTCAGCAAACTGCGGTTGTGAAGCCGGTTGGATGTAGTGCCAAATTCTGTAAAATGACGTATACAGCTTATGGTAGAGAAATCAACATTCAATTGTCTGGCAACAGCTCTGGTGGACATTTTTGCAGTCAGCATGCCAAATGACAACTGCACATTTTAGTGGCCTTTTATCGTCCCTAGCACAAGGAGCACCTGTGTAATTGTCATGCTATTTAATCAGCTTCTTGAAATGCCACACTGGTAAGGTAGATGGATTATCTAGGCAAAAAAGTGCTCACCAACAGGGATGTAAAACAAATTGTGCACAACATTCTTAGAGAGAAGCTTTTTGTGCGTATGTAATATTTCTGGGATCTTTTACTTCAGCTCATGAAACATGGGACCAACATTTTACATGGTGCATTTATATGTTTGTTCAGTATAAATATAGTGCATTCGGAAAGTATTCAGACCCCTTCCCTTTTTCCACCTGTTACATTACAGCCTTATTCGAAAATTGATTTTTAATCCACACACCAAACCCCATAATGACAAAGCGAACAGATTTTTAGAAATATTTGTATAAAAAAAACTGAAATACCTTATTTACATAAGTATTCAACCCCTTTGCAATGAGACTCGAAATTGAGCTCAGGTGCATCCTGTTTCCATTGATTATCCTTGAGATGTTTCTACAACTTGATTGGAGTCCACCTGTGGTAAATTACATTTATTGGACATGATTTGGAAAGGCACACACCTGTCTATATAAGGTCCTACAGTTGACAGTGCATATCAGAGCAAAAACCCAAGCCATGCGATCGAAGGAATTGTCCGTAGACCTCCGAGACAGGATTGTGTTGAGGCACAGTTTTAGGGAAGGGTAACAAAGACTGTCTGCCGCATAGAATCTCCCCAAGAACACAGTGGCCTCCATCATTCTTAAATGAAAGAAATTTGGAACCACCAAGACACTTCCTTAGAACTGGCCGCCCGGGGGAGAAAGGCCTTGGTCAGGGAGGTGACCAAGAAACTGATGGTCACTCTGACAGAGCTCCAGAGTTCCTCTGTGGAGATGGGAGAACCTTCCAGAAGGACAACCATCTCTGCAGTACTCCACCAATCAGGCCTTTATGGTAGAGTGGCCAGACGGAAGCCACTCCACAGTAAAAAGCACAACGGCCCGCTTGGAGCTTGCCAAAAGGCACCTGAAGGACTGTCACACCATGAGAAACAAGATTCTCTGGTCTGATGAAACCAAGATTGAACACATTGTCCTGAATGCCAAGCGTCACATCTGGAGGAAACCTGGCACCATCCCTACGGTGAAGCATGGTGGTGGCAGCATCATGCTGTGGGGATGTTTTTCAGTGGCAGGGACTGGGAGACTAGTCAGGATCGAGGGAAAGATTAATCGTGCAGAGAGTACAGAGAGATCATTGATGAAAACCTGCTCCAGAGTTCTCAGGACCTCAGACTGGGGTGAAGGTTCACCTTCCAACAAAACAATGACCCTAAGCACACAGCCAAGACAATCCAGGACTGGCTTCGGGACAAGTCTCAATGTCCTTGAGTGGTCCAGCCAGAGATTTGTCCTGCTGAACGTTGAATTTGTCTCCCAGTGTCTGTTAGAAAGCAGACTGAACCAGGTTTTCTGTAAGGATTATGCTTAGCTCTATGCCATGTCTTCCCTTAGTCCTTGCTGATGACAAGCATACCTATAACATGTAGCATGGAATATTTTTATTCTGTACAGGCTTCTTTCTTTTCACTCTGTCATTTAGGTTAGTATTGTGTATTAATGTTGTTGATCCATCCTCACTTTTCTCCTATCATAGCCATTAAACTCTGATTGTTTTAAAGTCATTATTGTCATGACATTTGGTTTCCATTGGGGTGTCCATTATTATTACTATGTCCGTTGGTGCGTGTGAGTACCTGTGCTGTGTGTTTTGGGCTTTCGTGCCCTTGTGGATTGCGCAGATGATTATGGGTCTCGTCCCGCGTGATAATCATTCGGCGCTTGTGTTATTTATTCGAGGCACTCCTCGCTCTTTTGTTACGAGTTTGTTTGGTCTTCGTCCCCGTGCCGTTACATGGCACGCTGTAATTTGGGGCTTAATAAAAACCCTTATTACGCATTCCTGCGTCTGTCTCCCGACTCTTCATACCAGCGTGACAGTTAAAACCCTGGATGAGAGACCAAAGGGATAGCTGTAGATTAACTCTCCAGTAGGAGGTGCCGCCCATCCTGTTTTTTTATTATTGTAGTGGATATAATGTGAAAATCTGATGTTGTTTCAAAGGAAAACATTTAACATTTTATACACAGTTTGTCTGAAAAATGGTTACCATGAAATAATCCTGTGCTAAAAAAAATTACCCTCAAAACAACAATTGAGGACTTTTTTGCAAATCCAACGTAGATTCCACGTCACAATATGTTGACAATTTACTTTGAAACAACATTGGTTCAGCCAGTTGGTGCCCAGTTGGCACAGAGCGAGAGAGAGATTAGTGAGTAGAGCGAGAGAGACCATAGAAAGAGAGAGAGAGAGAGAGAGAGAGAGAAAAGAGAGAGCACTGTTTGATGTAGACTAATTAAATCTGGAGACTGGGGACTTCGGCTCTAACGCGATGTGTAATGCATCCTCACTGTCGGTGTAGTTGTGGAAAGCATTCAGCTCCTCAATTACTTACACACTGTAGGAATAAAAAGGGGATGTTTAACATTACTCAGGCATTGATTTAGAGAGCCTCGCAGGAAGGAGACTGAGGAAGCATCCCTCATACAGATGGGATGTCTCAGTAACACTACTTAAGCCTGCATACTAAAGCCTGCATAATGTATAATGCTTTATTATATCTTTATAGGGTTTATCATGTATTTTAATAACGCCTACCTGCAGGCATTAAGTAGAGCGTTACAGCTGTTTGTTGTTAAACTAGTTAGTTGTTTACATTTCTAGTTCCTACTCACTGTGCTGCTTGGCAAAGGGGGAGAAGCCCTTGTCTTTCTGATCCTTGTTGTCTCCTCGGTTCTCCTTGGCTTGGTTCTGTTGACTCTGCTGCTTAGAGAATCCGTCCAGGTCGTTAGTGCTGGAGTGGCCCGCTGCCCCTGCCACCAGCTTCTGGCTCAGGATGTCGGCCTTCTTCAAGTAGGACGCCGGGGCCCAGCCCTCCTGTCCCTGGTACCTGTAGAGGGCAGCAGAGAGGTTACGTTCACAGCTTCAATAGAGAGAGAAACAACAACAAAGGCCTTATTTAGTAGAAACAAGCAACCAACTCTGATCCACACACTCAATGAAATGCACATGCACCACAAAGCCAACATGCATTCACTGTATACAGACACACTTCTGGGGTATTGTGTTTTACCTGATCTTCCACCAGCCCTCAAGGTTCTTCTGCATGACCTCCACCGTCATGCCACTTTCTAGGTCGATCTCATCTTGGTCTCGCGCTGCATATGGGTAGATCACTGTGTACTTCTCCTCTGGAAATGGCAAAGAACACATGACATTAGGTGATGTCTTTTTCATCTTGCATACTAACTTTTAAAAGAATATCAATCAAGCAGATGGGAGTCAACAAATTGGCAGGGACAGCACATTATGTAGCAACGCACATGCCCCTCCTATCTGAGGATCGGTCTATTTCAGCCATCTATTTCCTGTGTTTGAGGGGTGAATAAATCACCTGTCACTTAAATCTCGCTGGATTAATTGCTTTCATTTTACTCATGCGACTCTTTCATACGCTTGCTTGTGCCTGTCGTTTTTCTCCCGTTTAATATTATGACTGCGGAAACGTCTGTAACGAGCTGTCAAACACACCCAGGTAATGGCTGAAATTGGCTCAATGGAATACATCGTCTTTCCATTACATCTAAACTCAGCAAAAAAAGTTCTCATTGTGAAGGGTTTAAACACTGTTTCCCATGCTTGTTCAATGAACCATAAACAATTAATGAACATGCACCTGTGGAATGGTTGTTAAGACACTAACAGCTTACAGACGGTAGGCAATTAAGGTCACAGTTCTGAAAACCTAGGACACTAAAGAGGCCTTTCTACTGACTCTGAAAAACGGCAAAAGAAAGATGCCCAGGGTCCCTGCTCATCTGTGTGAACAAGCCTTAGGCATGCTGCAAGGAGGCATGAGGACTGCAGATGTGGCCAGGGCAATAAATTGCAATGTCCATACTGTGAGATTCCTAAGACAGCGCTACAGGGAGACGGGACGGACAGCAAATCATCCTCGCAGTGGGCAGACCACGTAACAACACCTGCACAGGATTGGTACATCCAAACATCACACCCACGGGACAGGTACAGGATGGCAACAACAACTGCCCGAGAGGCTAGACTGAGGTCTTGTAGGTTTGTTGTAAGGCAGGTCCTCACCAGACATCCCTGGCAACAACGTCGCCTATGGGCACAAACCCACCGTCGCTGGACCAGACAGGACTGGCAAAAAGTGCTCTTCACTGATGAGTCGCGGATTTGTCTCACCAGGGGCGATGGTCGGATTCGCATTTATCGTCAAAGGAATGAGAGTTACACAGAGGCCTGTACTCTGGAGCTGGATCGATTTGGAGGTGGAGGTCTGTTATGGTCTGGGGCGGTGTGTCACAGCATCATCAGACTGAGCTTGTTGTCATTGCAGGGAATCTCAATGCTGTGCGTTACAGGGAAGACATCCTCCCTCGTGTGGGACCCTTCCTGCAGGCTCATCCTGACATGACCCTCCACAGCATGACAATGCCACCAGCCATACTGTTCGTTTTGTGTGTGATTTCCTGCAAGACAGGAATGTCAGTGTTCTGCCATGGCCAGCGAAGAGCCCGGATCTCAATCCCATTGAGCACGTCTGGGACCTGTTGGATCGGAGGGTGAGGGCTTGGGCCATTCCCCCCAGAAATGTCCGGGAACCTGCAGGTGCCTTGGCAGAAGAGTGGGTAACATCAGTTTATAAGAACGCTAAAGCTTCGTCGGGGGATTTAACACATCTTGACACATCTAAAAAAAAAAAAAAAATGTTTTTTGATGGGTGTTATTTTTTGGTGGAATTTTTAAAAAGGAATAATTGAATACAGTTTAAATTACAATTTAACACCAGGAAAAATACTGGACGCTCTGGCCGATCAGTACAGTTGATCACAACGGCAGTCAAGCACCCAAGCTAACTGGCTAGCTTGCTAGCTACTTCCAGACACAAATGAAAGAACACCTCACTGATGATTTTACTCGCCCTAGCAGAGCTGGTTAGGCTGTGTTTACGCTATCCAGAGTGTTGGTGACTAACTGCTGCTTTTTTTTGGCCAACTTTTACTGACACCGGCCATATTCAACAGGTGTTGAGCGTTTGTAAATTATTCTGCGCTCTGGCACCGCCCTATGTCTGATCTCGCAAACAATGTAACGCAGTAATCTAGTGCCAAACGTGTAGATTGTAAATTTGAGAGTATCCTGCTATTGACACAATTGTTGAGTTATGCAACAGTAAGTGATGACAACAACAGTAGTTAATGAGGCAGTCTGGACAGTGCAAGTATATGTAAATACAGTACAACTCATATAAACGAGCATCTTGTACCTTAGACTGCTTCCCTATGTACATAGTGATTGAACATTTAGTCACTTTAATAATGTTTACATACTGCTTTACCCACTTCTTATGTACAGTACACACTTTATATTCATATACTGTCCATACACACCATTATTTAGATATGCTATCTTTATACTAAATTCGAATAACCTACCCAGGGCCATAGCTACATGAGGACAATTGTTTATGAAATCCAAATAAACTTTTTCATAAAAAAAATTAAAAAAATGTAGGCACTCAGTCTGGGGATCTTAGCTTACTGTTGAGAGTAACAATAGTAGAATACACAAGGTGCAATTTTCGAAACTTGGTTGTGCATCAGCAGTTTTCCTCTTGTTAATTGTCACTCAGTAACCACGTTTCCATCCAGTTTTGATGCAACTAAAGCAACAGCTGTGATGAAACAGGAAATCTCAATATAATTGTATAAATGCTGACACATTTGTTAGTTTGACATGGTAGGATATGTTTGTGTTGGTAAAATTAATTATGCGAGAAATGGCGGTGGAAACGCCTTTATGAGCAAATATCGATATAATAAACATATTGAAGTAAACTTGGAGTCACGCAATGACATGGTTTGTGGTCCTCCCAATATGCCTCGGGAAACCATGCTGTTTATAGGCTACAGATGAAATACATTGATGATGAACACAGGGTGGTGAAAGTGCATGGTATGAGTTTGATGCTCCTTTCCAAATAAATGTCTAGGGTCTTATTTTGGTGACATGATAGATGCTTGACTACCGTCTTGACAATTCAAAACTTTCTCGATCTTATCCATAACAATCTCATCATGTAGACTATCCTACCCGCACAGCCTACCCGTACTGTATCTGCAAACTGTTCGCTAGAGCGCAAGTACCAAGACCAGAAAATAGGTACATTTTGATATTTAACGCAACCGTTTGTGAAAACTATCGGTATAGTTGAAAATGCGATAGAAACACATTGAACATTGGATTTGTATTAGGTACATGAAACCTTAAGCAGAAAAGTTGATTGTGTGCACTACATCACTCACTGATTTGTATTTGCAACAAGTCTGTTTGGTATGAATACACCACTAGTGGGAAAATGTGCATATTTTGGATGGAAAACAGTAAAAAAAATGTTAGCTGGCTACACTAATTTACCAGTCAATCTAAACTCATTGTAATCAGTGCCGAATTACCAACCATGTGCCCAGGGTCCCTGACCTCCAGGGGGCCCCCATTTTGATTTTGTTAGTCACTCTCACTGAGATATCATATTAACATTGCATATGTCATTGCAAAATGTGTAGAATTGCAGGAAATTAGCTGTATAAAATACATTTTGCTTTACAGATTTATCGGTTTACCGTTGGTTAATAAAATACCTTTTTCCGCTAACAGATCCCTCTGGACGTATGAAATTGTTTTTAATCCCGGTCCTGAGTAAATGGATAGCGGCTAATTGTAAAGCTACTAGGCTACGTGTTTGTAGATCGACTGAGGTGAAGCTGCAGCAAACAATGTTTGTTTTTGGCTGTTCTCCAAAATTGTATAGAAATGCCGTAAATAAACTGCAACTTTCTTTACATTTCTTGGATAGAATTTCTGAACCTAGTCTCCCACTATCTGCTAGTGGATGTAATGTGTTAGCCCCCAGTACACCATTCCCAGTACACCATTCCCAGATCATAAACTAGTAATCAGTTGAACGCTTTCAGTGGGTGTTTCCTTGTAGACAGAGCCTGGGCGGGATCTAACTTGTGGAGTGAGAAGACATGCGACACACATCATGCAACACAAAACATCAGACAGAATTACAACTACGCTAGCATTAGGAGTTCAGGGCAATTGCACAGTAACATATTTGCGCTTTGACTCAGTCTTTTCACTTTAAAATGTATGCCAAACAAAAAAACATTGATATAAAGGTTTAACAATAGAACTATATCCACACGTACTACTTTTAACAATTTATATATATATTTTTTTGTAACAAAAAAAACTAATTATGTGGAAGAACTGTGCAGGTGCAAATTTTGGTAACAGATTACGGTAAAATCTTAAATATCTGCTCCAAATTACGATTCAAAGATGTCTGCAGAAAGAATGGGGTGTAAAGCTATGACATGGCACCTTGAGTTTAATATATATTTTGGTTATTGAACTACAGTAACACTGTACTATGCTATCCAAACCTGTGAAACATGCGTCTATGTTCGGTTCAGATTTGGCCCAGTCCATCTGTGGATGTTAATATCAAGGCCAGGCTAGACTGACCAAATTTCAACTACTTTTCGATGTCCCGTGTCAGTCGGTGCTCAGAGGGTGAGGAAACTGGTTACAGTAAATGGAAAGAGAGGGGTTACATGGGTAGGTGTCAGTAAGAGTTGGGAGAGGTGATATTAATTGGATAGAGGGAGAGAGAGGGAGGGGTTTTCCAGACTCAGTTTTTAACACTCTTGGTTTGACCACCAAACAACAGTCACAGAAAACATTTATGAGCTGGGGGGGGACCAACTACATATTATTGCCCATGATTTTGTAATAAGATGTTCAACGAGCAGGTGTCGACATATTTCTGGTCATGGAGTGTGTGGTTTTTGGTAACATAATTACAAGGCACTAACGCAATTTTTTTTATTTTATTTACAGAAGGTAAACAATTTCTCCAAAGCGAAATATAAAAGTCTTTATTAGTTGGCAGGGGTCTGTATGTCAACATTGTGTTTTGATGCATTTCTGATTCCTTTTAAGAATTTTTCTGCGAGATGTTTTCTAAGATCCCTTTTCCATCTATTTATTCAGAAATCAAAGCCTTTCACTATACCACATTTTTACGATGGAAAATGGCTCAAATGTACCTCTGCCTTCGTTTCCCAAAAATATAGACTCTTAGCTTCCATTTGACATGAACCTCACATGTTGGTGCTTTTACATGGAAATGCCCCTTCACTTGTAACAGATTGTTTGTTCTTTCTAAATAGAATATTTGCGTAACAATCACTTTAATTCAGTAGACCTAAAATGGACCCTTTTTGGATTGTTTTAATAACTAATCTAAAAATGTCATATGTCACTGAAATAACAGTAAAAGTGAGAAACTATTTTTTCTCCACAGCATGCCATCGAGAGAACGAATCATACCAACATAAAGGAAGCATCCATTACAATCCATGCCACGCATGCATGTCTTGCCTCAGTCTTAGGCTTGGGTTGGTCATGCATGGGCTTTTCATGCTAAACATGACATTTTACACACAGATAGAGAAAAGGGAGAAAAGAGTCGTGCGCTCCACCTTGCCCAAAGCCTGTGCTGAACAGATCCCCTAACGTTCGCCGGCGGCCCACAAGGCTCGGCAGTGACCAGTATCTCCGGGACACTGACAGCAGAGCATAGTGAGCAGCAGGAAGTAAGTAAAGAGGAAGTAAATACGCTGGCTCTGTTTTCTTAGTTCCATAGAAGATTATAGAGGACTCTTGTATCTGCCCCATTGTGGCCTCTGTGAGCGCACTGGCTTTTCTTTTTCTTCTACTTCTACTTCTATGAGTTGGTAAACAAACTGAAAGGGTGCATACTGCCATCTGGAGTGTGTTGTTTGAACAGCTACAGTATACAAACGAGGTTAGCGATTAATTGCCACCTGCAGTTATGGAATGTTTGCTCACAAGCATAATTAATTGGCTGACCCCCCCCCCTGTTGACCCAGATGGAATTATGTGATCCTTCCTTAACCCATAGGAAGTCCTCAATGGGCACTCCATGCTAAAAAGGGCATTTGGGCACTAGAGTCCTCTATTTATCTCTATGGTTGGTTCAAACACTGCATTCATAACCAAAGGTGGAATGTACTACATACGATTGGGAACTCGAAATTACTAGTGGGAAATGCATGTATCATCCCAAAGCTCCGACTTCTCCCACATGCTGACCTCTGACGTCACCTACTAAGGAGATGACCTTGATAACAGCATTTTCCACAGTTTAAACAAAGCATTATTTATTTTAAAAAAGCAATCTATTAATATGTTTTTTGAACAGTATAATTTGTTTACAAGCATGATAGCTGTATTTCTTATTTATAGTTGATGCAGCTTGTTGGCCATTAGCCAATTGGCATTTCTCAACAGGTTCAAAGCACGTGATAGTATCCAACTTCACAACTGGTATTTACGACCTTCCCCCTTGGTTATGAACGCAGCATCATCGACGGGCAGAGACAGGTGAAGGTGATAGACAGTCAGAGGTCATTTTCCCACATACATTACGTAATGTAACGATTTCAAGACATCCTGCTTCCAAAATTAATTCAATACAGTTCCACATTTCTCCTACATCTTAATCAATGAGGACACACTGTTTTGCGTCATAATGACTTGGCAGCAAACCTTGAGTTTTGACTGTGAGCTGCTCCTTATGGCTGCCAATGTGATCAGTAATTACAGTAATTACAGTAGGCCTATGTTTTGACTTAATGTGGCCTAGGGCAGTGCGACACACGGAGCGAGTTACCTTCCTCGCCGGGAAGGGAGAAGTCGTCAGGGTCATCCTGGGCCTCCAGGCAGGTGGCAGGGACCCAGCCTTGGGCCTCGTCTGAACTAACAAACCACCAACCTGCACACAAAGAGCAAAACGCACACAAACACAGAAGAGTCCGTCACACAGCAGAGGCTCTCTCTAGGTCCTGTATTGGCTATTTGGAAGGATCTGAGGACAACGTGATAGCATTATGCTGCTGCTATTTGGCAGTCGTCTTGGTACACATTAAAGTACCTGTATCTCAGGTTCATTCATGTATGATAACATTCTTTCAGTTGATGTGGGGAGGGGGGGTTGTTTTATAAAACACGTTAAGGCCGCCAGGACTCATGCCCCAAATGGCACCCTATTCCCCTTATAGTGGACTACTATTGACCAGGGCCAACACTATATAAACAAGTGTCATTTGGGACACAACCTCAGTCATTTAGCTAAAGTCTGCCGCCATCTGATCCAGGTCTCGTACCAGACTCATTCTTCTCGATGACCTCCACCGTCTGTCCCACGTGCAGGCTGATCTCAGAGCTCTCCTGTTTCTCATAGTCAGTGACGGCCACATACTGGTCTAGGAGCAGAGGGTCAGCTGAGGTGGAGTCTCCTGCAGGGAGGGACACAGAGCACACATACATGTACAGTGCCAGTCAATAGCTTGGATACACCTACTCATTCAAGGATTTCTCTTTATTTTTTACAATTTCTACATCGTAGAATAATAGTGAAGAGATCTAAACTATGAAATAACACATTTGGAACAATGTAGTAACAAAGTGTAAAAAAATCGAAACATTTTTTTATTCTTCAAAGTAGCCACCCTTTGCCTTGATGACAGCTTTGCACACTAGGAGTTCCCACATATTCTGAGCCTGAAGGTGTGTTTTGGGTCATTGTCCTGCTGAAAAACAAATGATAGTGGGACTAAGTGCAAACCAGATGGGATGGTGTATTGCTGCAGAATGTTGTGGTACACCTGTTTATTGAAATGCATTCCAGGTGACTACCTCATGAAGCTGGTTGAAAGAATGCTAAGAGTGTGCAAGCTTGTCATCAAGGCAAATGGTGGCTATTTTGAATAATCAAAAATATTTTGATTTGTTTAATACTTTTTTGGTTACTACATGATTCCATATGTGTTATTTCATAGTTTTGTCTTTACTATTACTCTACAACGAAGAAAATAGTCAAAATAAAGAAAAACCCTGGAATGAGTAGCTGTGTCCAAACTTTTGACTGGTACTGTAGATCTGACCTCTCTACCAGCCACACCGCCGCAGATAGAGGATGAAGAGGAAGCAGGCATGGTTTTCGAGACGGAAGAATAAAATGGTGGTCAGAGAGCAGAGAGAGGGAGATGTTATGACAGACGACAGGATAGGAAGGAGGGTTATGCTAATCAACCGCGTGGCTGCCACAGAGATACAGAGACAACCCGCCACCAGGACACCCCAACACCTAGTCTACTACAATGCTGTAGGTCAGAACAACAAGAGGGCCTGCTCTGTAATGTGCCCTTGATGGGATGACAACCAGAGCTACCCCCGGGGATGCAGAGTGTGATGCACTCATAATATCCTCTAAATGCATAATTGTCCAGAGATGGAGCCTTGTATTTAAACCATCCTGCATCACGTCTCTTGAACTAGATACTATAGATTATGAAAACTGTCACGTCTGATACCCCAAGAGCCAATGACACAGAATGAGGATGGTAATGTTGTTGTTGTTATGGCACAGCATGCACATCTATCAAGGTGACGATTATTTCCCACAACCAAGACAGGGTTGATTTCAGCACAGGAGCAAGGGAGTTGGGCAGGGTGTACAGTCAGACACACACCATCTGGTGCCCTCTTGACATAACTAACACACCGCCATGCACATCACACAGAGTGAGCACCAAGCTTGCCCCACCCTGCCCTCTCTACCCCACCTGTCCCTAGCCTGGTCCCAGACCTGTATTTGCTTTAGCTTGATATAGAGACAGATGCGTTGGCTGAATCACATACAAGGCTATCCCTTCCACCGCTCTACCCCGCACTGCCCAGACCCACCTCAGAGCCACGTCCCAGCTAAAAGGCCCAACAGCCAAGGGCCCCTAACGGAGGGCTAGTAACCCAGGGGTCACATACAAAAGTATGACCAAGCATGAATCTGTTACTACCTCTCTTTAGGAAAGTAGTCGCTCTCTCCACAATCCCTGATGGAGGAAAATGAAGGAAATTGAAATTGAAACTTGACATGGATGGAAAATATATGGGTTGGTTAGATGAAAAAAGAAGAGGCAAAACTCTGAAACAAAACACTATGTAGAAGTAGTGGTGTGTATCTAACTTCAAATAAATGTAATAATGATAGTCTTACATCTTTATATAGCAATCTAGAGTGAAAATAATGGAGAGTATGCAACAATACAGCTAGAGGGCGCTCCAATCCCCACTGAGAAATGTAAACAGATTGATGCAAACAACAGTTTTTTTTCTCTGCCAGAGGCAATAGAACCTCTGAGTTTTCAGTCGTGGCCAAAAGTTTTGAGAATGAAACAAATATTAATTTTCACAAAGTTTGTTGCCTCAGTTTGTATGATGGCAATTTGCATATACTCCAGAATATTTTGAAGAGTGATCAGATTAATTGAGTCCCTCTTTGCCATGAAAATGAACTGAATCCCCAAAAAACATTTCCACTACATTTCAGCCCTGCCACAAAAGGACCAGCTGACATCATGTCAGTGATTCTCTCGTTAACACAGGTGTGAGTGTTGACGAGGACAAGGATGTAAGATCATGTTGTCATGCTGTCATGCTGATTGAGTTTGAATAACAGACTGGAAGCTTCAAAAGGAGGGTGCTGCTTGGAATCATTGTTCTTCATCTGTCAACAATGTTTTCCTGCAAGGAAACACGTGCCGTCATCATTGCGTTGCACAAAAAGGGCTTCACAGGCAAGGATATTGCTGCCAGTAAGATTACACCTAAATCAACCATTTATTGGATCATCAAGAACTTCAAGGAGAGCGGTTCAATTGTTGTGAAGAAGGCTTTAGGGTGCTCAAGAAAGTTCGGCAAGAGCCAGGACCGTCTCCTAAAGTTGATTCAGTTGCGGGATCGGGAACCACCAGTACAGAGCTTGCTCAGGAATGGCAGCAGGCAGGTGTGAGTGCATCTGCACGCACAGTGAGGAGAAGACTTTTGGAGGATGGCCTGGTGTCAAGAAGGGCAGCAAAGAAGCCACTTCTCTCAAGGAAAAACATCAGGGACAGACTGATATTCTGCAAAAGGTACAGGGATTGGACTGCTGAGGACTGGGGTAAATTCATTTACTCTGATGAATCCCCTTTCCGACTGTTTGGAGCATCCGGAAAAATGCTTGTCCGGAGAAGACGAGGTGAGCGCTACCATCAGTCCTGTGTCATGCCAACAGTTAAGCATCCTGAGACCATTTATGTGTGGGGTTGCTTCTCAGCCAAGGGAGTGTGCTCACTCACAATTTTGCCTAAGAACACAGCCATGAATAAAGGATGGTACCAACACATCCTCCGAGAGCAACTTCTCCCAACCATCTAGGAACAATTTGGTGATGAACAATGCCTTTTCCAGCACCTTGCCATAAGCCAAAAATGATAACTAAGTGGCTCGGGGAACAAAACATCTATATTATGGGTCCACGGCAGGAAACTACCCAGACCTTATTCCCATTGAGAACTTGTGGGCAATCCTCAAGAGGCAGGTGGACAAACAAAAACCCACAAATTCTGACAAACTCCAAGCATCGATTATGCAAGAATGGGCTGCCATCAGTCAGGATGAGGCCCAGAAGTTAATTGATAGCATGCTAGGGCGGATTGCAGAGGTGTTGAAAAAGAAGGGTGAACACTGCAAATATTGACTCTTTGCATCAACTTCATGTAATTGTCAATAAAAGCCTTTGACACTTATGAAATGCTTGTAATTATACTTCAGTATTCCATAGTAACATCTGACAAAAATATCTAAAGACACTGAGGCAGCAGACTTTGAAAATTCATATTTGTGTCATTCTCAACTTTTGGCCACGACTGTACTATGGCTGGACTCTTAAATACTGGTGCAGGATATGCTAATCCTAATCTATTCCAGATGATATTAAATACTGGTGCAGGATATGTTAATCCTAACCTATTCCAGATTATATTAAATACTGGGGCAGGATATGTTAATCCTAATCTATTCCAGATGATATTGCCCACATAAACGTAATACCACAAACAATAATAACTTATACCAAAATGTAATACAAAACTTCCTTACCTGGCTTCTTCTTTCCAATGGGTTCCCTGTAAAAGAGAGAAGAAAAATCATTAGAATCAAGTAAGAGGAAATATATAATTTGGACAGAGTCAGTAAAGGAGTTTGGAACGTTTTATTACTTAGAAAATACTTTGAAAATATTTCCACCTACGTAACGACAGATATATGTCTCTGAAAACTCTAAAAATATCAAACGTTAACCCTGTGAATAACCACACTGATTCTATTTATTTAAGTCAGGCAAGTTTTGGGACTCGATTCAATTTGATCACTATTCAATCACATTCAAATCTCAGCTATACATTTGTTCTGCTAGTCATGCAGGCTCTAGTCTAGATGAGTGAAACTAAACTCTGCAAGATACATTACATATCTACAGATGTGTTGACCTTTGCTCCAGATGAGAGGGGATATGGTAGATAGTGAGTTTCTGAAACTAGGCTGAATGAGAACATGATACTGTATCCGCTCAGTCTGCTTTATCCATTTGGACTGCAATCCTCTATCCATTCTCATTTGTGGTAGCCAATTCAATGTCCAGATGCCCAGGGAGACTGAGGTGGCTAATTCAGCCTGACTTTCTATTCTTTCTACACACACACACTCTCTTGCGCGCGCACACACACACACACACACACAACTGTCCATCTTATTTTCCTCCTGAATAAAATTCACTCTCAATCACATAATGCATTGTTCGCCAGGCAACTGTTATTGCGCTAGCCACAGAGCATCTGCTACATTACTTAAATGTAATATATCTACAGCCATTAGTTTGACTATTAGCGTACTGTCAAAAGAGTCTCCAGCCAAGACAGCCACAGCTCCACCACTAGCCTGACTTATCAAAGGGAAGCAGACAGCTAATGGCAGACTGGAGTCAGAACAGTGTTAGAAAGGCAATGCACTGTCCAGTATTCTGTATTCCGTAAGTACATTACAAGAGTTTTCCATAAGATCAAATCAGTCCTCCCCCTCACGCTAAATGAGGTTGTATTGGACCATGGATGAGTCAATCATGGTCAAGGTTACATTGAATAGGAGGACCAACACATCCGTGGTTGGATGGGAGGACTGTGTTCAATATGGAGCTTTAAAACCTAGAGCAAGCCCATTCCACTACCAGGAGCCAGACCACAAGAGGTCCTAACCAATGACGAGCTAGCAATACGAGAGCTCATCCTCTCTTCTACATCTTCCTTATACCTCTCCACTATCTCTCCTTTCCTTTCCTCGCCTGTCTTTAATATCTCCCCTCCTCTACCGCTCCCTCTCCTATCTCTCCACTACGTTCTCATGCCTGCTACTTCAATCTCGCCAATGGACAGACAGTGACATCCCTCCTTACTCTGGTAGATTTATAGAGGGCTGTATAGCGACCCAAGAGAGAAGGGCTGGTGACACGATGTCAGCCCAGCTGAACACAGTCTGCATTAGAAGAGAGCTGTAATCCAATTTTAATAAAGACAAACCAAGGTCTTTTCTATATTCATCTGCCTCTCCCTCCGACCCCCCATCTCCTGTCCCTAGAAGCAGATGCTTGGAGTTTGTCTGTCTGAGAGGTAGCTAATAAGGTATGTGTCCTTGGCAACGGCCAGAGGGAACTAGCTCTCCTCCATCTGTCTGTCTAAGGAGGTGACCTGACAGCAGCCATTCATAGTGGCCAGAGCAGTGACAGGCCTTGTATTCTTCTCCTTCCACAGAGATTCATCTCCTCTGCAGTTACTGAACACATATTGTATCAAACAATCAGGCACCAGGCAGCCATTTTGGATTTCGACCAAGGTCCTCCTGCTGCAATAATGTCGATGGCCAACAAACTCTGAGGAATGATAAGCATCTTTGTGCAAAATCACGGATTGACGGTGCAGAATTATATTGTTGATGTTCAGTCACATGCTATTGACTTGTGCGTCAAACGGCGCACAGCAAAAAAAAGCTAATCGACAAACTAGCGCAGAAAATTGTCTGGTTAAGATTGGACAGCCTAGATAAGATTAACATTACTCCCATAAACCCTGACGTAGTTTCGGAATGTGTGAGTCGAACACGTCTCTACATAAATAAACAGAACACATATACCTAGTTAGGTGGCTAGAAGACTGTAGCTGAGCATGTCAAAGTACACAGAGATAGGAAGCTGTTTGCCAAAGCAGAAAAACTAGTAAGAAAAATGTGGGACTTGTCAAATAGTGAAGGAAGAAAAATATAATCTGAAAAGCATCAGGTTTGATACATTTCACCAGCCATTACTGGGCAAGCAATAGATTAAAGGCCCAGTGCAGTCAAAAGCAGTCACCTGTAACCCCTCCTGCCCTCCAGGCGTCTGGTCGCTCAACAACACATACGTGATGTGGGGGAAATGGCGTGGTGACTTTATGACTTGCGTTGGCACGTTGTAACTGTCAGACTGACTATGGCACTAATGTGTTGAGTGAGATTTACAAGAGTTCATGCCGCCTCAGCAGTTCTCTCATACACTGCTCCGCTAGGCCACATGTTATGTAGCTCTCACTCAGGGCAAACCAACCGCTCCCCCCACCAACACAGCAATACCAGAGGGAGCATGACATCATGGTCATTACACTCTATTATAACCTATTACTGATGGATTGGCTTGTTTCAACATGAAATGAAATGTTGGTCAGGAGGAGGTCCTTTCTGCTACTTCGTGAAACAAAGCCTGCATGAAGCATTGTGCTTCTGTTTCTTTATTTGTAGTGTTTGTTGTTGGCCCAGTACACATGTTGAATGTTTGAATGTGCCTACTGTGTAACTTATATGTATTTGTGCTGCTTGTCAGACTGTGTGACAGTGTGTTCCTTTGAAAAGAAGGTGACGAATGGTGCGATGTGTAGCTTACTCTTTAGGTGGGTTGAGGTCTTCAGGACGAGTCTCGAAGAATACACGAACCTCCTCACACTGGGATACGTACACGGGCAGCTGAATCAGAGCCTGCGCGTAAACACAGAAACACACGAAGGTTTGAATGTTAATCAGAACCAAATGAAGAGTTTCATTCCAAAACGATATGCAGTATATCCATTTTCCGAATTGTTGGTAAATTTGCTTTTATTGATTAAAGAAAATTAGAAATTGTACGTTTTTTTCACTGTAATCATGGCATGGGGTTGTTCAATGACAGACATGTATTTGTTTGAAATCTATCACTTGGTTTAATTTCATGTTTTTTTGCTAAACGCTACATATCTACCTCACTCTCACAGAAATAAGTAGTACTGCTAGGTTTGACCATCGTCATGTTTGGAGAGAAAAAGGGGGAGGCCTGCAAGCCGAACATCACCATCCCAACAGTGATGTCATCTATTTTGTGAAGCGCACCAGTCCCTCCTGCAGCAAAGTACCCCCACAATATGATGCTGCCACCCCCGTGCTTCACGGTTGGGATGGTGTTCTTCGGCTTGCAAGCCTCCCCCTTTTCCTCCAAACATAACGATAGTCATTATGGCCAAACAGTTCTATTTGTTTCATCAGACCAGAGGACATTTCTCCAAAAAGTACGATCTTTGTCCCCATGTGCAGTTGCAAACCATAGTTTTGCTTTATAGTGGTTTTGAAGCAGTGGTTTCTTCCTTGCTGAGCAGCCTTTCAGATTATGTCGACATAGGACTCATTTTACTGTGGATATACAGTGGGGCAAAAAAGTATTTAGTCAACCACCAATTGTGCAAGTTCTCCCACTTAAAAAGATGAAAGAGGCCTGTAATTGACATCATAGGTACACTTCAACTATGAGGGACAAAATGAGAAAAAAAAATCCAGAAAATCACATTATAGGATTTTTTTAATGAATTTATTTGCAAATGATGGTGGAAATAAGTATTTGGTCAATAACAAAAGTTTCTCTACTTTGTTATATACCCTTTGTTGGCAATGACAGAGGTCAAACGTTTTCTGTAAGTCTTTACAAGGTTTTCACACACTGTTGCTGATATTTTGGCCCATTCCTCCATGCAGATCTCCTCTAGAGCAGTGATGTTTTGGGGCTGTTGCTGGGCAACATGGACTTTCAACTCCCTCCAAAGATGTTCTATGGGGTTGAGATCTGGAGACTGGCTAGGCCACTCCAGGACCTTGAAATGCTTCTTACGAAGCCACTCCTTCTTTGCCCGGGTGGTGTGTTTGGGATCATTGTCATGCTGAAAGACCCAGCCACGTTTCATTTTCAATGCCCTTGCTGATGGAAGGAGGTTTTCACTCAAAATCTCAAAATACATGGCCCAAAGCATGAAAAACAGCCCCAAAGCATGATGTTTCCACCGCCATGCTTCACAGTGGGTATGGTGTTCTTTGGATGCAACTCATCATTCTTTGTCCTCCAAACACGACAGGTTGAGTTTTTACCAAAAAGTTATATTTTGGTTTCATCTGACCATATGACATTCTCCCAATCTTCTTCTGGATCATCCACATGCTCTCTAGCAAATTTCAGACGGGCCTGGACATGTCCTGGCTTAAGCAGGGGGACACGTCTGGCACTACAGGATTTGAGTCCCTGGCGGCGTAGTGTGTTACTGATGGTAGGCTCTGTTACTTTGGTCCCAGCTCTCTGCAGGTCATTCACTAGGTCCCCCCCGTGTGGTTCTGGGTTTTTTGCTCACCGTTCGTGATAATTCTGACCCCACGGGGTGAGATCTTGTGTAGAGCCCCAGATCGAGGGAGATTATCAGTGGTCTTGTATGTATTCCATTTCCAAATAATTGCTACCACAGTTGATTTCTTCAAACCAAGCTGCTTACCTATTGCAGATTCAGTCTTCCCAGCCTGGTGCAAGTCTACAATTTTGTTTCCTTTGACAGCTCTTTGGTCTTGGCCATAGTAGAGTTTGGAGTGTGACTGTTTGAGGTTGTGGACAGGTGTCTTTTATACTGATAACAAGTTCAAACAGGTACCATTAATACAGGTAATGAGTGGTGGACAGAGGAGCCTCTTAAAGAAGTAACAGGTCTGTGGGCGCCAGAAGTCTTGCTTGTTTGTAGGTGACCAAATACTTATTTTCCACCATAATTTGCAAATAAATTCAATTAAAATCCTACAATGTGATTTTCTGGATTTTTTTTCTCATTTTGTCTGTCATAGTTGTGTACCTATGATGAAAATTACAGGTCTCATCTTTTTAAGTGGGAGAACTTGCACAATTGGTGGCTGACTAAATACTTTTTTGCCCCACTCTAGATACTTTTTTACCCATTTCCTCCAGCATCTTCACAAGGTCCTTTGCTGTTCTGGGATTCATTTGCACTTTTTGCACCAAAGTACGTTCATCTCTAGGAGACAGAATGCATCTTCCTGAGCGGTATGGAGGCTGCGTGGTCCCATGGTGTTTATACATGCATACTATTTTTTTGTACAGATGAACGTGGTAACCTTCAGGTGTTTAGACTTTTGGAGGTCTACAATTTTTTTCTGAGGTCTTGGCTGATTTCCTTTGTTTTTCCCATGATGTCAAGCAGATGATTTTGAAGGTAGGCTTTTAAATACAGCCGCAGGTACACCTCCAATTGATGCAAATTATGTCAATTAGCCTATCAGAAGCTTCTGAAGCCATGACATCATTTAATGGATTTTCCAGGCTGTTTAAATGCACAGTCAACTTAGTGTTTGTACACTTCGGACCCACTGGAATTGTGACACAGTGAATTATAAGTGAAATAAATTGTCTAAACAATTGTTGGAAAAATTACTTGTGTCATGCAAACTATAGTTTGTTAACAAGACATTTGTGGAGTGGTTGAAAAACAAGTTTTATGACTCCAACCTAAGTGTTTGTAAACCTCCGATTTCAACTGTATATATTATAAATCAATATAGTAGTAATATGATATCTGTATTTAAAGACTTACATTTGACATTTACCAGATGCTCTTATCCAAGGCTGTAAGGTTCTGCTTTTCTTTTCTTAGTCAACCTTGTTCTCTTTCTTTGTGTTCTGGAATGTAGCCCTGTCTTTCATTTTTGTTCATTGATTTCACCTGTTCGTTTCTCTCACCTGGTCTCATCAGCTTCCCTGTTTAGTTCAGTTCTTTCTGTTTGTATGGCTGTGCAGTATTGTTTGTTTTTGACCATTGTCCGCCTGTGACCACGATTCCTGCCGTCCGAGAAGGCATACTAAACATCTGCTGTGCTCTGCGTGTGAACCTACAACTTTTTCTCCCTGAGTATTCACCCCAAGGGAGAAATACATAAGTGCATTCATCTTAAGATAGCCAGGTGACACAACCACATATCACAGTGAAATATACAGGATACGAACATTACATTCCAGCTAAACAATGGATATATGGTTGTGCAAAAAAAAATACATTTTCATTTACATGGTTTTAAACATCTGAGCACAGTAATATTTTACACACACATGAACTTACCCATAAGCAATCATTTCTGATGAAAGAACACATGAAATATTTGTGGATATAGCATTTTGGAAATAAACTCAAATGCTGCTATTGTATTTATGTCAGTGGCAGTGGTATTGGGAGTAGTGGTGTTCACTAGGAAATACGTAGCCTGTTTCCCAGGGGAACTACTATATGACAAATAATGATACAGCAAAGTGAATGACAGCTATAGTACAGGTGCTACATTCAAATACTACGTCCTCTTGTGTAGGCAAAACAACATACAGCAGGCATTACTACCCAACCACACCAACATAGAAAAAGCATCTACTGTACCTAAATGGAGCCTAGTCCACTCTATTCTATTTCCTGTTTCTAATCTAACATCATTGATCCTTTCTCCCTGTGGGGGCCCGCATGGCTGTGGCTCTGACCACAGCTCTGTGGATAATCTAGTGGTGGGGGAGACATGCAGGCTGACAGGGCCATTCCGCAGGAGATGAAAGGCTAAGTGGCCTGAGATATCTCTCTCTCTTTCTCAGCCTCAAAGGCCTCAGTACTTCAGTGATCCAACTGATCCAATGCCTAGAACCAGCTGGTGGGTCTCTCCAACAAAACAGCCCTTATTATCACTGTGTGCAGAGAGGCAAGCATGCAGCACACTCCTCGCTGCCATGAGGCATTTCTCAAAGCTATCCATCTCAGCCTCAGGCCCAGCGTACGTCTGCATTTAATAAGGCTAAGTGCCTCAGTACTGTCCACCCAGAGAGGGGCAGCTCTCTCTCGCTCCCCGACAGCCTGAATTATGATATGGCTGGCCCGTATCATAAAATACGGGCCAGCCAGAGTTCAAGGTGCCCTTGTCCAGTGTGGCACCTAGCCCTTTTTGACTCACCGTATGGGAAGCCGTGCCAACAGACTGCCCATGCTAAAAGTGTGGGAGGATTGCCATAGGCTTAGCTGAAACCCTGTTCTCTATTAGCGTCGGGGTAAGAGGGTGTGCGTGTGTGCGCGTGCATACGTACGTGACTGTCCAGTGGTCAATTACAAAGATTAAAATGCCTTTTTTAATGGGAGAAAAATCAAAATGATTCTCTGGAGAGAGACAGATGATAAATGATTTAAGTGTTGACCTCCAGAGGAGCCCCTTCATCCCCTGGTCCTGCTGACTGAATCTGGTACACTGTGTCTGGGGTTAGGAAGAACATACTCCCCCTGTATTTCTCACCCCTTCACTCTGCCTGTGACCTGGCAGGTCATTAGTATTCTCCCCAGAGACTGGGAGCCGGAAGGCACATTACAGCAAATTGACTTTATTGGTGCTCTTTACAGCCGTCAGCATTAACCTAATTGTGTGTGTGTGTGTGTGTGTGTGTGTGTGTGTGTGTGTGTGTGTGTGTGTGTGTGTGTGTGTGTGTGTGTGTGTGTGTGGTTGAGTGCATGTGTGCAAGTCAAACAGAAAACAGTGAAGGTGGGGAGAGAACACACATACATTACATGTATATACAAGTAGATTATAGGGGTGGCAGATAGATAGCCTAGTGTTTAGAGCGTTTGGCCAGTAACTGAAAGGTTGCTGGATCAAATCCCTGAGCTGACAAGATACAAATCTGTCGTTCTGCCCGTTTGCAAGGCAGTTAACCCACTGTTCCCCAGGCGCCGAGACGTGGATGTCGATTTAAGGCAGCCTCTCTGATTCAGAGGGCTTGGGTTAAATGCGGAAGACACATTTCAATTGAAAGCATTCAGTTGTACAACTGACTAGGTCTCCCCTTTTCCCTTTCTTAAACAGCATACACCAGTATTGTATAGCCCACCCTTTCCAAACAATGGCAATTCTGAAGATTGAGAAACAATGGTAAAAGGGTAAAACTGGAGTGAAAACCTATATCCTCCAAGAATCAACGTCTCCTCTCCAACAGCAGAAACTCCAGCAAAGGTCATTCCATGCGAGTCAGGTTCAGGTTTAGGACTCACTCAGCATTTTGACAGAAAGGTCGAAATGGTGATCCTCTGAGCCAAACATGAAAGCAACGACACTGAACAAAAACCGAAATGCATCATGCAACAATTTCAAATATTTTGCTGAGTTGCAGTCAATAAAGAAAATCAGTCAATTGAAAGAAATTCATTAGGCCCTAATCTATGGATTTCACATCACTGGGAATACAGATGTGCATCTGTTGGTCACAGATACCTTAAAAAAAGGTAGGGGTCTGGATCAGCGTTTGCCTCATGTAGCATGACATCTCCTTCACATATAGGTGGTCAGGCTGTTGATTGTGACGTCTGGAATGGTGTCCCACTTTTCAATTCTGTGTGAAGTTGCTGGATATTGGCGGAAACTGGAACTTGTGTTCATACATGAAGATGCAGAGCATCCCAAACATGCTCAATGGGTGATTTGTCTGGTGAGTATGCAGGCCATGGAAGAACTTGGACAGTTGCAGCTTCCAGGAATTGTCTACAGGTCCTTGTGACATGGGGCCGTGCATTATTATGCTGAAACATGAGATGATGGTGGAGAATGAATGGCACGACAATGAGCCTCAGGATCTCCTCACAGCATCTCAGCAAACCGCTCACCTACACGATGCCATACACGCTGTCTGCAATCTGCCCGGTACATTTGAACCCAGAATGAATCTGAAGAGCACATTTCAGCGTGCTAGTGGCCATCGAAGGTGAGCTTTTACACACTGAAGTCGGTTACAGCAGAACTGCTGTCAGGTCAAGACCCTGGTGAGGACGATGAGCATGCAGGTGAGCTTCCCTGAGAAGGTTTCTGACAGTTTGTGCAAAACTTCCTCAGTTGTGGAAACCCACAGTTCTAACAGCTGTCCGGGTAGCTGGTCTCAGAAGATCCCACAGGTGAAGAAGCCAGATGTGGAGGTCCTGGGATAGCGTGGTTACACATGGTCTGCAGTTGTGAGGTCGGTTGGATGTACTGCCAAATTCTCTAAAACGACATTGGAGGCGGCTTATGTTAGAGAAATAAACATTACATTCTCTGGTAACAGCTCTGGTGGACATTTATGCAGTCAGCATGCCAATTGCACACACCCTCAAAACGTGAGACATCTATGGCATTGTGTTCTGTGACTAAATTGCACATTTTAGAGTGGCCTTTTATTGTCCCCAGCACAGGGTGCACCTGTGTAATGATCATGTTGTTTAATCAGCTTCTTGATATGCCACACCTGTCAGGTGGGTGGATTATCCTGGATAAGAATAAATGCTCACTAACAGGGATGTAAACAAATTTGTGCACAACTTTTGAGAGAAATACGGTTCTTGCGGTTTGGAAAATTTCTGGCATCTTTTATTTCAGCTCATGAAACATGGACCCATCACTTTACATTTTGTTCAGTATATAAAGTAAACACCTTCCATTTTTCACTTGTTCAGCCCTCTGTCTTGACCAGGGCCAAGAAAGCCCCCCCCCCAACCCCCAACCCCCCTCTGTCCAAACTAGCCAGCCAGACTGGACAGAACCACAGACCTTGATCTGACCCCCTCCCCTCCCCCATTAAAGACACTCACCCAGTGGTATGGTTGCAAAGACGGGGTACTGGAAACGTTCAAACTTTACCAGTAAACTACCAGAATGTTGTTATTTTATGTAATCTATTACGAAATATCTAGTGGCTCATTTGGGTACTTCAGGTTTTTACAGGTGTCTCTACATCAACATTGTGCAGAGTTCAAAATAACATTTATTTATTTTACAAAATAATGCCATTGCTGATTAGATGCTTTAAACAAATGTATTAGGCTCTTTTCCCTTGAACCATATGGTCCATCTACTATAAATTCATGGACAATATGGACACAAATATAAAGAATGAATACTATATATTAAATTACTGTAAGTTAATAAAACAATAAAACAAAACATCGCTGCTAATAACAGCTAGTTTCCAGACCGGACGTGTGCGTGCACCATCGTGCGCAAATAGATTGTGTCCCCCCACACCAGAACACGATCATGACACGCAGGTTGAAATATAAAAAAGAAAAACTCTGAACCAATTATATTAATTTGGGGACAGATCCAAAAGCATTAAATATTTATGGCAATTTAGCTAGCTAGCTTGCAGTTCCTAGCTTATTTGTCCTATTTAGCTAGCTTGCTGTTGCAAGCCAATTTGTCCTAGGATATAAATGTTGAAATGGTCCTCTACACCGACAATTAATCCACACATAAAACGGTCAACCGAATCGTTTCTAGTCATCTCTCCTCCTTCCAAACTTAGTCTAAAACTATTCACATAAACCTAAACACACCCACAACACATCAACTCTAGAACCTTATAGTTTCCCCCCTTGTTTTACAGTACTTAAATCTGTGACCCTTGTTGTACCCGTACCCCAAAACGACCCCCTGAGGTAGCCTGACCCCTAGGCCTCCCCTCCCATGTGTACCCCATTTCTCTCACCAGTGACCTGGCTTCATAAACAAAAGGTTCTCCGGCAACATGCCAGGGAATATGTTGTTTTTTAAGAGCATGACTGAGATGGAACCACCTTTCAAAAAATCCCCAGGCAACATAAAAATGCAGTTCTGGTTTATAGGGAAGCCCTTTAAAAGTAAACAAGGCCCACTGGGCACAGACATCAATTCAACGTCTAGTCCACGTTGGTTCAACATAATTTCATTAATATGATGTGGAAACTGTGCTGATTCAACCAGTGTGTGCCTAGTGGTTAAGGGCTTGTAAAGTAAGCATTTCATGCTAACGTCTACACTTGTTTTATTCGGCGCACGTGACAAATAATGTCAATTTAATTTAGTGGGGGGTCTGGTGATGTTGCTGACAGGGACAAGCTCAGGGTTCCTCAAACCACTGCCCTGATGGAGAGATAGCACGGAGATACCACAGCATCCCTACCGCCTGCGATAGAAATGGATTCCCCACTTCTCTTTTTGCCATTCCACTAAAGACCTAAACACAGACTCTGCAACCATGATGCTTTGTTTTCCAGATGGAATTATTTCCTCTGTCAGCCATGTTCCAGATTGCCTTCAGTTTCCGCAATGTCTAATTCCTGAAGAAAATATCATATTTTCGAGGATGATTTTGTTATCGTATATTTCCCAGTGGGCAATGATAAACATATAAGATATGCATGTATTTAACATTGCTAGTGCATTGGTCTTTGTATAGAGAAACAGAATGGCTATAACAGGTCAGTGGAACTAGAAACTAGGAACTAGGGTGTATGAAATCCAAAACAGTCTCACTCTGACTGCCATGCTATCAGTGAGGTAAACCGGTCAGCAGGATCATGAATGCAAACCCCTCGCTCTAGTCTGAAGCTCTATCTACCACAGTGCTAATGTCCTAATACCTGAGATTTAGGTTCCTCTCCAGGCTTCTTCCCCATGGGAGGTTTTAGGGGTTCAAGTTTGGGTCATACTGTTGTTTCGTCCATAATGAGTGAGTGTGGAAGATGTAATACCCCTGAATTTCCCCACCAACTGAGCAGTGGTCTCAGTCAAAGCCTACTCACCCTGCAGTACTCGTTGATAGGCCTCAGGCGCTTCATGGCCACATCCCTGATATGGCTTCTCCTGAACAGGATCTTCCCTGGAAGGAAGAAGAACAACAGTCTTTAGGATATAATGTACATGTCTTACAAAAATACAAAGCCCTCTAGCCTCCCATCTTACCCTAGTCCTCAACCATGGTCTCACGTTATATATAGTACATACTCAAACTGTATGATAATTCAGTATTTGAATGGTGTGGATTCACAGTAGCAATTATACAAGCAGACATAAACAATTATAAATACTCCATAACTGCAATAGTCCGTTTTTACAGATTACAATATTCACTTTTGATGGAAAATGTTATGTTTGTGCTTTTCTAATAACCAATTAGACTTGTTTCACGCAAGTGACTGATTGATCGTGCATGTGAGGAATCCTCACTATCAGTATAGTGAGCAATTTGTCAGTACGCCCAGAACATTGTTTTGAGAACCGAAAGAAGTATCTCAGTTTCAAGGTCTCAGCTTGGAGAGAAGAAGCCTCTTGAGGTATTGGTCATTCACATGCAGGAACCACACGTTAATGATGAATTAATTATGAATAATGAATCATGTAAATCATGCAATTATAACTTGTCTGTGTAAACAGTATAGAAGAGAACTAACGGGACTGCCCCGGCAGAGCTCCCAACCGACGTGTACTATGGTTTGTTGGAATCTTCTTCAGCGTGCTGATAATAAAGAATGATTCATTTAATAGGTGAAAGCCAGGTGTCCCTGGTGGTCATTTCTACAACAGTTTGGTGCCTGTGGAGCTTTCCAGTGAGGGTCTGCGAGGAAAACCGGTGGCCCATTTGATGTAACATGAGGGAAATTCCCATCTGAGCAAAAGACGACGAGGACCCGCCCAGACCAGACCCTTACTGCGAGCTGCCCAGGAGGAGACACATAATCCACAAACAATTGAGGGACACGGCAACTGATTTCAGTATGTCAATTCAAATTAATTTGTATGAAAATCATTACAAAATAAATTAAACTAAACATAAAAATGAAATGACGTCTATTTGGTCTGGGAACACTGAAGTCTGGGACTACTAGAAAGGTACCATAGTCTCTGGGAGGCTAATGTCGTCTGGGACTACTGAGATGGGTAAGGGCTGTTCAGAGAAGCCCCACCGACAGCTGTCTATAGGCATTTCTGGGAATTGTCTATGTGGTCTGGGACTACTGAGTGTGTTTGGATAATACGTTCCGATATATAACGTTAGCTAGGGGTTCTGTCCACCACCGCCCATCATAGTCTGGGACTACTAGTACTACTCTGGACTCCCGAGTGGCGTAGAGGTCTAAGGCACTGCATCACAGTTCTAGAGGTGTCACTACAAACCCTGGTTCGATTCCAGGCTGTATCACAACTGGCCGTGATTGAGAGTCCCATGGTGCGGCTCACAATTGGCCCAGCGTCGTACGGGTTAGGGTTTAACCGGGGTAGGCCGTCATTGTAAATAAGAATTTGTTCTTAACGGACTAGCCTAGTTAAATAAACGTAATATAAAATAATAAATAATAGTAATAGCACAAGGTGTTGTTTTATATGTATAGGAAGTAGCGGCAATAACCGTTGAAGAAACATATGGTGCTTAGGATGTACTGACAGAGAATCGTTGAAGATGCACATGAAGTGTTGTGGATGTGAAAACCTAAGCTTTATAACGTTATATGGGGATTATGTGTGATGTGAAAGAGGTGTGTGTCTGAAAGAATACCCCAGACAGTTCTGTGTGAGCTGAGTTTCTCGATCTATAACGTTATCTAGTTCAGTCCACCACCACCCGTCGATCTATGGATAGTGAGCACTGACAGGAGAAGTCATTGACAAGTTTGAGAGGGTAACAGCTGTGATGGGTAAGGGCTGTTCAGAGAACCCCCACCGACAGCTGTCTAAAGGCATCTCTGGGACTTGTCTATGTGGTCTGGGAATACTGAGATTTCCTCGAGAAAATGATAGGCAGCAACTCAAACAGGAAGTACCCATGCTAAGGTCTATTCAACGCTGGTCTGACCAATTGGAATCCATGTCTCAAGATTGTTTTGATCTGGGATATGTTCTGGGTAGCCTCTGACAATAACATTGACGTATACACGGACACGATGACTGAGTTCATCAGGAAATGTATAGGGGATGTTGTTCCCACTGTGACTATTAAAACCTACTCAAACCAGAAACCATGGAAAAATGACAGCATTTGCACCAAACTAAAAGCGTGAACCAGCAGATTTAACGATTGCAAGATGACTGGGAATATAGTCGAATACAAACAATATGACAAAGTGGAATCGCAATTCAACGGCTCAGACACAATAAGTATGTGGCAGGGTCTACAGACAATCACGGATTACAAAGGGGAAACCAGCCACGTTGGGGACACCAACATCTTGCTCCCGGACAAGCTAAACACCTTATTCGCTCGCTTTGAGGATGACACAGTGTCACCGACACGGCCCACTCCCAAGGACAGTGGGCTCTTGTTCTCCGTGGCCGACGTAAGACAATTTAAGCATGTTAACCCTCACAAGACTGCTGGCCCAGAAGGCATCCCTAGCCGGGTTCTCAGAGCATGTGCAGACCAGCTGGCTGGAGTTTTTACAGACATATCTCTCCCTATCCCAGTCTGCTGTCCCCACTTGCTTAAATATGTCTACCACTGTTCCTGTACCCAAGAAAGCAAAGCTACTAAATGCCTATCACCCCGTAGCACTCACTTCTGTCATCATGAAGTGCTTTGAGAGACTATTTAAGGATCATTATCACTTCTACCTTACCTGACATCCTAGACCCACTTAAATTTGCATACTGCCCCAATAGATCCACAGACAATGCAATTGCCATCGCACTGCACACTGCCCTATCCCATTTGGACAAGAGGAATACCTATCTAAGAATGCTGTTCATTGACTACAGCTCAGCATTCAACAACATAGCACCCTCCAAGCTCATCATTAAGCTCGGGGCCCATGGTCTGAATCCTGCCTTGTGCCACTGGGCCCTGGACTTCCTGACAGGCCCAGGTGGTGAAGGTTGGAAACAACTTCGCTGATCCTCAACACAGGTGCTCCACAAGGGTGTGTGCTCAGCCCCCTCCTGTACTCCCTGCTCACCCATGACTGCGTGTCCATGCACGCCTCCAACTCAATCATCAAATTTTCAGAGGATACAACAGTGGTAGGCCTGGTTTCCAGCAATGATGAGACAGCCCACTGGGAGGAGGTGAGGGCCCTGGTGGAGTGGTGCCAAGAAAATAGCCAAGTCAACAAAACGAAGAAGCTGATCGTGGACTTCAGGAAACAGCAGAGGGAGCATGCCGCTATCCACTTTGACGGGACCACAGTGTTATACACGTCACTGCCAATCTGAAATGTTCCACCCACACAGAGTGTGCTGAAGAAGGCACAACAGAAATATAAATAGGACCCTCACAAACTTTTACAGATGCACAATTGAGAGCATCCTGTCAGGCTGTATCACTGCCTGGTATGGCAACTGCACCGCCCACAACTGCACGGCTCTCCAGAGGGTGGTGTGGTCCGTCCACACTGCCTGCCTTCCAGGATACCTAGAGGACCCGATGTCACAGGAACGCCAAAAAGATCATTAAGGACATCAACCACCCGAGCCACGGCATGTTCACCCCGCTACCATCCAGAAGGTGAGTTCAGTACAGGTGCATCAAAGCTGGGACCGAGAGACTGAAAAACAGCTTGTATTTCAAGGCCATCAGACTGTTAAATATAGCCATCATTAGCCAGCTACCACCCGGTTACTCGACCCTGCACCTTAGAGGCTGCTGCCCTATATACATAGACAGGGAATCACTGGTCACTTTAATAATGTTTACATACTGCTTTACTAATTTTACGTATTTACAGTATTCTATTCGACTGTATTTTAGTCAATGGCACTCCGACATTGCTCAACCTAATATTTATATATTTCTTAATTCCATTCTTTAATTTTAGATTCATGTGTATTGTTGTGACTTTTTAGATACTACTGCACTGTTGGAGCTAAAACACAAGCATTTCGCTACACCATCAATAACATCTGCTAAATGTGTATATAATCAATACAATTTGATTTGATTTTCATTTGATGTTGGCATGGTTTTCCAACAACAACACCCGTGTCAATACAGTATATCCTCCAAACAACAGCTTCGAGGGCATTAATAATAATAATAATAATAATATATGCCATTTAGCTGACGCTTTTATCCAAAGCGACTTACAGTCATGTGTGCATACATTCTACGTATGGGTGGTCCCGGGAATCGAACCCACTACCCTGGCGTTACAAGCGCCATGCTCTACCAACTGAGCCACAGAAGGACCAACAACACATGATCTCATGGTGCATTTAGAATGGTAACAGCAGGCCTACATAACGTATGTTACAGCTATGAAGAACAATGTGTAAGCTAGAATATATTGAGTGGGCTTGTGTAGACATGTAAAGACAAATGCTAATAGAGACTGATTACATTTTCTCACAACAAATGATCGCATGGCATATTTGGGCTTGTGTAGAGACTACAGTCGTGGCGAAACGTTTTGAGAATGACACAAATATTAATTTCCACAAAGTTTGCTGCTTCAGTCTCTTTAGACATTTTTGTCAGATGTTACTATGGAATACTGATGTATAATTACAAGCATTTCAGAAGTATCAATGGCTTTTATTGACAATGACATGAAGTTGATGCAAAGAGTCAATATTTGCAGTGTTGACCCTTCTTTTTCAAGACCTCTGCAATCTGCCCTGGCATGCTGTCAACTAACTTCTGGGCCACATCCTGACTGATGGCAGCCCATTCTTACATAATCAATGCTTGGAGTTTGTCAGAATTTGTGGGATTTTGATTGTCCACCTGCCTCTTGAGGATTGTTAAGTGCACTGTGAATCGTTTTGCCTTCTTGTGTCTCTTTTTAACTGAAGTACCAATCACAGCGTCTGTTGGAGACAGAGATGGCTCACACCACCTCTGGTCATTCTCACCTCTCTTCCTTGTGAAGAGTTCTCTAATGCTCCTGAAGCCCTGTAGAAAGGGCGAGTTTGTTTGACAGGGTCAGAAAGGTTGGATGGGAATGGGGTTTGGGTGGTATTTTGGGTGGGGGGAATGGGAGTAGTAAGATTTGTAGGGCTTTATTTTATTATAAACAGGGCTAGATAAGAGCATATATATGCTCTTATCAGGTTGGTCAGATTTGTTCTGGTCAATGGTCAACTTGACACCCAAGTGCCCCCCGTGCTACAGCTCTCCCCGCAACACTTTCACAGCAGCTGAGGCAGGAAGACAAAATGCTCTGTCGCTAATATGAACTTATCCCCAAATCGCAGTGATATAACGCTGCCCTTTGTATTTAAAGTCTCTGTCACATTAAAGCATCTTACCGAGGGAACAGAGCATAAATACAACAAAAGAACGCTAAGGCACCACTGGTGAGCAAGAGTCATCTGACTAGTGGGCAACTCGCTGCAAGAGAGATGTGCAGTCCACATGTGCAGTCCACCCCTGGGTCTTGTCAACAGTCACAAAGGGATACAGTTTGCTATGAAGCATCCCGCTTTCAACGGGGTCCTGATGACAACAGCAACTGGCGACTCAGGGCGCATACTAGAGGAGATATGCTTTCTATTAAGCAAAGGGTCTTTCAGAATAATACCAGCGGAATAGAGCCATTGTGGCTTCTACTCCCAGTACTTCCAGGTTCCCCCAAAAATGGGGGAGGAGGGGGGTGCACCCCATTCTGGCTCTACAGATCCTCAACAGCTTTCTGAGTGTACACGTTCCGTATGCTTTCGCTCAATGTGCGGGCTCGCTCTGTTTGTCAAGGTGTCATTTCAGTCGACCTGCACAACGCTTATTTTCATGTACACTCCCTTAAGTATTCACGCCCCTTGACGTTTTACTATAATGAACTTAATTGTCCTTTTTGACACAACTTCTCTTTTTTTAAACATTCTTCTTTTTTTTAACAAATGTTAGCATTTTTCTTCCACTATCTTGATTTAGATAACTATTCAACCCCCCTGGCAGCGATTACAGCTGTGAATCTTTCTGGGTAAGTCTCTAAGAGCTTTGCACACCTGGATTGTACAACATTTGTCCATTATTATTTTCAAAATTCTTCAAGCTCTATAAAATTGTTTGTTGATCATTGCTAGACAACCTTTTTCAGGTCTTGCCATAGATTTTCAAGCAGATTTAAGTCAACTGTAAAATCGGCCACTCAAGAACATTCACTGCCTTTTTGGTAAGCAACTCCAGTGTTACTTTGTCTTTGTTTTAGGTTATTGTCCTGCTGAAAGGTGAATTCATCTCCCAGTGTCTGGTGGAAAGCAGACAACCAGATGAACCTCTACAATTTTGCCAGAGCTTAGTTCCATTCAGTTTATTATCGTTTTTATTCTGAAACTCCACAGTCCTTAACGATTACAAGCATACCCATAACATGATGCAGCCACCACTATGCTTGGAAATATGCAGAATGGTACTTGGTAATATATTTGCTCCAAACATAACACTTGGTGTTCAGGACTAAAACTAAATTGCTTTGCCACATTTTTTTGAAGTTTTACTTTAGTGCCTTTGTTGCAAACCAATAGGTGTCCTTTGCGAGGCATTGGAAAATATCCCTGGTCTTTGCGGTTGAATCTGTTTTGAAATGAACTGCTCAATTGCAGGAGTTTACAGATGATTATGTGTGGGGTACTGAGATTAGGTAGTTATTTAAAAACTATAGCTTTTGCACACATCGAGTCCATGCAACTTGTGATTTGCTAAGCACTCCTGAACTTATTTAGGCTTGCCATAACAAAGGGGTTGAATACCAAAGATTTTCATTTTGAAAAATGTATTTGGAAAAGAAAATCGAAACATAACTCCACTTTAACATGGGGTATTGAGACGAATCTCAATGTAATCCATTTTTAATTCTTTTTCCCACTTAGTGGGAAAAGTAGAGGGTACAAAGTACTCTGCCGACACGCAGGAGTTCTCAGGTTTGCCTTTCAAGGAAAAGCCTACGAATACCTCGCTGTCCCCTTAGGGCTAACATTCGCTACCCAAGTGTTCAGCAAGTGTGTAGTGACAGCTCTAGCACCCCTGAGAATCAAGGGACCAAGTGTATCTGCTTACATAGACGATTACATGCTTTGATCCCCGACACAGGAGCAAGTGGTACGAGACACGGCTTCTCTTGTAGCCCACCTCAACGAGGTAGGGTTCAAGATCAACCAGAAAGAGTTGTTTGGTGCCATCACAGAGAATAGAATACCTACGGGTCAAGATGGTTTCTCTGTCTCGTTGGGCCACACTCTCGGACAGCCTTATCACGTCATTCCGACAGTGCCTCTCCCTGTTCAACAGGGGGGGCGCTCGGTCACGCTCAAAACGTGTCACCTAGTGCCGGGGTTGATGGCGTCCATCTTGGTACTACCACTAGGACTACTGAGCGTTTGGGTAACTGCTCCATTGCCTGTGTCCACGTCTGCACCACAATCGACAGACTGTCTCTCGGCTCTCCGTCACTGGAAAGACCCTCTCGATCTTTGCTTCAGGCACTTCCCTAGGGTTAGTGTCTTCGAGCGAGGTGGTGACGACAGACTCACTCACACGGTGGGGTGCAGTTCATGGGGCAAGAGCAATGGAACGACTGTGTTCACCACTGCTGACAACGTTTCATTCGCTGATACACTTTCTGCCCTTCCTTTTGGAATTATCACATCCTGGTCAGTACATAATATGACTGGTGGCATAAACCGCCTGGGGGACATTCAGTCGACAGACTACTATATATTACACACAGTACCAGTAAAACGTTTGGACACACCTACTCATTCCAGGGTTTTTCTTTATTTGACTATTTTCTACATTGTAGAATAATCTCTACATTGTTGAATAATAGTGAAGATATCAAAACTATGAAATAACACATATGGAATCATGTAGTAACCAAAAAGTGTTAAACAAATCAAAATATATTTTAGATTCTTCAAAGTAGCCACCCTTTGCCTTGATGACAGCTTTGCACACGCTTGGCATTCTCTCAACCAGCTTCACCTGGAATGCTTTTCCCACAGTCTTGAAGGCGTTCCCACATAAGCTGAGCACTTGTTGGCTGCTTTTCCTTCACTTTGTGGTCGAACTCATCCCAAACCATCTCAATTGGGATGAGGTCAGGTGATTGTGGAGGCCAGGTCATCTGATGCAGCACTCCATCACTCTCCTTCTTGGTCAAATAGCCCTTACACAGCCTGGAGGTGTGTTTTGGGTCATTGTCCTGTTGGAAAAACAAATGATAGTCCCACTAAGCGCAAACCAGATGGGATAGCGTATCGCTGCAGAATGCTGTGGTAGCCTTGTTGGTTGAGTGTGCCTTGAATTCTATATAAATCACTGACAGTGTCACCAGAAAAGCACCCCCACACCATCACCTCCATGCTTCACGGTGGGAACCACACATACGGAGATCAGCCGTTCACCTACTCTGCGTCTCACAAAGACACGGTGGTTGGAACCAAAAATCTCATGTAGTTTCATCATGGCCTGAGTCATTTAGGTGGGCTCTTTCACTGAGGAGTGGTTTTGTTCTGGCCACTCTACCATAAAGACCTGATCGGTGGAGTGCTGCAGAGATGGTTGTCCAAAGAGGAACTCTGGAGCTCTGTCAGAGTGACCATCAGGTTCATGGTCTGCTCCTTGACCAAGGCCCTTCTCCCCCGATTGCTAAGTTTGGCTGGGCGGCCAGCTCTAGGAAGAGTCTTGGTGGTTCCAAACCTCTTCCATTTTTTTTTATTTAATTTTTAATTTGTTTTACCTTTATTTAACCAGGCAAGTCAGTTAAGAACATATTCTTATTTTCAATGACGGCCTGGGAACAGTGGGTTAACTGCCTGTTCAGGGGCAGAACGACAGATTTGTACCTTGTCAGCTCGGGGGTTTGAACTCACAACCTTGCGGTTACTAGTCCATCGCTCTAACCACTAGGCTACACTGCCACCCCATCATTTAAGACTGTGTTCTTGGGGAACCTTCAATGCTGCAGAAATGTTTTGGTACCCTTCCCCAGATCTGTGCTTCCATACAATCCTGTCTCAGAGCTCTACGGACAATTATTTTGAGCTAATGGCTTGGTTTTTGCTCTGACATGCACTGTCAACTGTGGAACCATGAACTAAACAGGTGTTTGCCATTCCAAATCATTTCAAATATACTGAATTTACTCCATGTTGTAGAAATATATCTCAAGGATGATCAATGGAAACAGGATGCACCTAAGCTCAATTGAGTCTCATAGCAAATGGTCTGAATATTTACCAAAATGAGGTATGTGTTTTTATTTTTAATACATTTGCAAAACTTTCCTAACCTGTTTTCACTTTGTTATTATGGGGTATTGTGTGTACATGAGGTTGGGGAAATAATTTCAGTGGAAAACAGTGGAAAAAGGGAAGGGGTCTGAATACTTTCCGAATGCACTGTACATACATGTGCGCGTGCTTGCACACACGTACCATACGTATGTGGGCATCCCTTCTAATTAGTGGTTTTGGTTATTTCAGCCACATTTGTTGCTGACGAGTGTATAAAATAGAGACGACGGCTCATAATAATGGCTGGAATGGAGGAATTGGAATGGTATCAAACACAAAAGATGTGGTTTCCATCTGGCTGATAGCACACCATTGACATCAGCTACAGGCACCCCCCCATCTTCTCTCCTCTTAAAGGTGTGAATGATATTTTCTCTACTTTGGCTTGCTGGCAGTCCAGACACTATCCCAGAACAGTTTATTAAAACTGAGTCAGGAGACTTGAAAGTTGACCACCATTCTCACTCTCAGTTCTCAAATAGAAAGCTTTCTTGACACTTTTCCAAGTTCTCTGGGGTCAAGGGGGAAAATCGACTCAACACTGCCCTCTTTGTATGTTCCACATGATCATGGGTGCATTCGATGAAAGGTCTATTTTTAGGGGAAAATAAATGGCTGTTACAGTTCAGAGACAAGGCTGGGCCAGATAGGCAGACTTCATGGCAAATTTGTGACGGCTAGCGAGGTATAAAACAGCTTTTATTGCCCAGAGAGCAACTTATCTCAAGTCCTCTACTCAACACAATACCTACCCAGGGCAGCCACAGGAAACTGTCATGTGAAATAGCGCCTTTTAAAAATGTGTTGTTGGCAACAACAGATTATACGAATTTGGCCAAGGGGTCTGTAGAACAAGTTTAGAGGGTACAATACAATGTAATATTGTTAATCTACACTAGAGGCTACCCTTAGATGCACAACCCCCCCCCCCCAAACAACGTTGCACTAATTTAAGCTGTAACTGCTCAATTGCCTTGCTGTCCCATGGCAAAATGTGTAGAATTGAGATATTACCATGAACTGCAAAATTCTCTGACACGAAGACTAGGACTTTTCTTTTCTTTTAATATTCTTTCCCAAGGCCTGAGACTTGGCTAGTCCGGCCATGCGCTGCAGCAGTCACAGTGTAACTCCTTGTATGCTATTTTTAATCGCACACAAGTCAGAGTTGTGTTATGATTTTAAGTGGGTTCCTGATGAATTTGCTATCACAAAAGGGGTCCCGAGTCGCAAAAAGCTTGTGAACCCCTGGGCTAATGAATTGCGTTTGGGGCTGAGTGCTGGAAAGAGGCATGCCTGTGGAGAGGGTAGATGGTATGTGTGTTAAGCAATTACAGGGGTTCCAGATGCTGACTGATAACATACAGCCACTTCCCATATTGCTGTAGAATGGCCTGCTTTGTTTACCGGTAAACAGCACTTAAGTACAAAATACTTTGTTATTCTCTTTAGGGGAGGCATGACCAAATGACATAGGCCACACAAGTGTTACATAAATATAGGTTCTTAATAGAGACAATTTATGCAGTTCCATGGAATTATTCAGTTCCATGGCGCCATTTGTGTAGCTGATATTTTGAAGTTAAGAGCAAATTTGCCTTGGCTCCTGGTATGAATAAATTAAGCTGTGTCGAAGCTGACAGAGCTCCGTGCTATGACAGCCACTGAGGTCGTCAGACAGCCTGGATATACAAACATTCATCATTAAATCCTCTGTCAACATTGATTCAATTGATCTCATTCACAACATTGAAGAGTCGACTGCTGACTCGTATGCCGAATCATAACCACGGTGAGGGGGGGGGGGACACTAAGCAGACAGTTTGTAGATGCCACAGAACGACTTTTCTGATCCTAAGAGGCCAAAAGAAGTGAAAACAAAATGAGAGGCCTTGAAGTAAAAACTAAGTCCTGACAGGAAAATCACTTTTGTGTCTTGTTGGTTTGGTCTGAGTCGCCCAGATTTGCCATTTGTTCTGCAACCGTTTCCCTGACCATGTAGTCGTGAGCGCAGAGAGAACTTTGCTGTGCAAATCGGGCCATGCCACAGTTCTCAAAGAGCAGCAGAAGTTAATCCGAGGCTACTAGACCCTGCTAGACAGCTTCACATAGCAGGATGTCAAAGACTAACAGAATGTCTTTCCGGTCCCGTTTTTGAAAGACGAGTGTGCGGAGAAGGGAGGATTTAGACATAGGAGTTCAAATGGGAACCACCTGAAATAATTTTGAGCTGCCCACTTCAATGACATTTCATTCAAGGGAGACCAACGACTCAAAACAGCAGGCCTAGATGTTGATGTGATGAGGCATACGATAACCATTCCAATGTCGGCACCGGTCATTGTTGGGGAAAAATAAGAAATTCTACATTTTTAGTTTTGGAACATTTTTGAAAACTTTAAACCAGGAATCCTCAACTAGATTCAGCCACAGGCAGATATGTTCTTGAGGAGATGGTCAGGGGCCGGATCTTTAAGTTTTTTAATACATTTGCAAAAATGCCCCAAAACTAGTTTTTGCTTTGTCATTATGGGATATTGTGTGTAGATTGCTGAGGAAATCGATTGACTTAATCCATTTCAGAATAAGGATTTAATGTTAACAACATTTTGAAAAAAAGTCAAGCGATCAGAATATTTTCCGACAGCACTGCAATTACATTTAAATTGTAGACTGCAAATTGACCACAAGAAGCCCAAACTGATATATTTGACTAAAACAATTTCAAAAATCTTGCTTACATTGGTATACAGTCACATACTGTAGATATGCGAGGGTATACTTTGGAACAGATTTCCTAAGTTAAAATCATGCTGGTGTTATTAGTCTTATGACCAACAACTAAAAAATGTTTGCTTAGCACTTGGGGGGCCAAATTCAAACCGTAGGATGCCAGTTGCGGAACCCTGCTTTAAACCGTTTATTAATGTACACTGAACAAAAATATAAATTCAACAATTTAAAAGATATATGGAAATCAGTCATTTAAATAAATGAATTATGCCCTAATCTATATATTTCACATCACTGTTAATGAAGATATGCATCTGGTCGCAGACATGGAAAGTAGGGGAGTGATTCAGAAAACCAGTCAGTGTCTGGCGTGACCACCATTTGCCTAATGCAGTGTGACAAATCTCCTTCACAGAGTTCATCAGGCTGTTGATTGTGGAATGTTGTCCCACTCTTCAATGGCTGCAAAATTACTGGATATTGGCGGGAACTGGAACATGCTGTCATACAAGTTGATACAGAGCATCCCAAACATGCTCAATGGGTGACCTGTCTGGTGAGCATGCAGGCCAATGAAGAACTGGGACATTTTCAGCTTCCAGGAATTGTGTACAGATCCTTGAGACATGGGGCCGTGCATTAACATGATGAAACATGAGGTGATGGCGGCAGATGAATGGCACGACAATGGGCCTCAGGATCTCATCATGGCATCACTGTGCATTAAAATTGCCATTGATAAATGCAATTCTGTTCACTGTCCGTAGCTTATGCCTTCACATACCATACCTGCCACCATGGGGCACTCTGTTCGCAACGTCAACAAACCGCTCGCCCACACAATGCCTTACACGCCATCTGCCTGGTACAGTTGAAACTGGGAGTCATCTGTGATGAACACACTTCTCCAGTGTGCCAGTGGCCATCAAATGTGAGCATTTGCCCACTGAAGTTACTTATAATGCTGGACTGTAGTCAGGTCAAGACCCTGTAGAGGATGACGAGCATGCAGATGAGCTTCCCTCGTGTGGTTTCTGACAATTCTTCAGTTGTGCAAACCCAGTTTCATCAGCTGTCGGTCTCAAACCATCCCGCAGGTGAAGCAGCTGGATGTGGAGGTTCTGGGCTGGCGTGGTTACATGTGGTTGTGAGGCCGGTTGGACTTGCCACTAAGTTCTCTAAAACTACATTGGATGCGGCTTGTGGTAGAGAATTTAACAAATAATTATCTGGCAACAGCTCTGGTGGACATTCCTGCAGTCAGTGTACCAATTACACACTCCTTCAACTTGAGACATCCGTGGCATTGTGCTGTGACACAACTGCACATTTTGTGGGATTTTATTATCCCCAACACAAGGTGCACCTGTGTAATGATCATGCTGTTTAATCAGCTTCTTGATATGCCACACCTGTCCTGTGGATGGATTATCTTGGTGAAGGAGAAACGCTTACTAACAAGGATGTAAGCACATTTTTTTGAGCAAAATAAGCTTTGTGTTTGTATAGAACTTGTCTGGGCCCTTTTCAGGTCATGAAACATTGGACCAAAACTTTACATGTTGTGTTTTATATTTCTGTTCAGTAAAAAAAATATTTTATGATTACTACAGGGAAATGGTTAATTTCCATGGTTGACATGTTAGCTAGCATGACCAAACCAATGCGAAAACACTAGCTCAAACTTCCCTGTGTGAGTGTTGCAGCTGACTTGGCCCACTCAAGATAACATGCTACGGATCAACGAAATCAGGCTAGTTATTTAGATTTTAAGTAGCAAACAATCAATATCATCGTAAACTTGTTGGAAGCGAGGCAGCTTTGGTCATCTTTAGTCCTTTTTTGAGCCACATTCCATTTCTTGCTATGCCTTTTCCATTTGCCTTCATTCACCTCAAAGATGAAATAGTATTAGATAGGTGTTGATGAAATGTCTACCAATACTTACACCAATCCACTGCTTTTAAATCGTTGAGGGGGTGAGAATTCAGATTGGGCTCATGTCATCCAATAGTAGCCTAGTGCATGAAGTCTTCCAGTTCCTGCTTTCTCAGTCATCAATCATCTTTGAAGCTGATATAAACTGACTTCTCATATAAATAGCAATGTTTGATTTAGCTAGCTAATACACTCTGAATTACCAGCAATCAATTATTATTTCACGAGTGGTCCCAAAGATGGTCAACAATAGTGAGTATTCCAATTATATCACCTCGTCATGGAGAGATCATCTTCAAATAGAATTAAGGTAAGCTAGCTTAAGTACACAACTGCATTAGTTAGCCAGACTTTATGGAGGTCAGACTACCTGCATCTACTTTGTATTTGTTCAAGATAGGTCAATGTTAGTGTTGTGGGAGTGACAGGTTTGAAGAAAAGCTCCTAGCTGGCCTAAATGTTTCACTGACTAGGTTATTTCCCCAGCCATGCTATTTAACATTCCTGCTGTGTCCCATAAAACAAATTAGCTAACAAGTTTGTGTTAATTGATTTAGAGAGATTACTTAGACACACATATGCACACACACAGACACACATATGCACACACACACACACACACACACACACACACACACACACACACACACACACACACACACACACACACACACACACACACACACACACACACACACACACACACACGTGTGAAGAGGGAGAAAGTCCCTGTGTACCTTAAAACATTTGGGTCTCGAGGCAGTGTGGACAAATAGGTATTGTTCCTGTGGATACACTTAAATTGATAGATCATCTTTTAGCAGCAGCAAGGAAATGTGCAAGAAAATGCTGGAAAAATGAACATGCACCTTCAAAAGATATGTGGTTAGGTCTATGCCCGGGAACGTGCCGACATGGAGAGAATTACATCAATCTTGCTACATTGACAGCATAGGTATCAAGGTGTCTGGTCACAGTTCCTGTCATATCGTATGGGTCTTATTGTGTAATTTGTGGGCTTTTTTGTTTGTTTGTTGTTTTTGTGCGACGTCATCCAAATTGTATACTTATTCAGACTCTTGAAAAATTTGCTCTATACATGTGAATGTAACTACGCTCCTTAGTAAAGACAGTAAAGATAAGTTGTGTACATGTATGATACATGCTCTTTTAATAAAAATGGATGTTTAAAAACAAACATTTGGGTCTCCGTGACCAATTTACTTGTGTACCCAAATAAATAAGACTAAAAATGAAAACGTGTTTTTTTCCCTTAGGGTACGATGGTGAAGTGTCTATACTCATGGATTGGGTGGCCAGCACCGGATGTAAGGTGGTCTTCACCATGGAGCACTCAAATAAAATCAAGACGTTATGTCACATGAGAATAACACGTTTTTATCTCACATGAATTGCTGTCACATGTTTACTTTCACGTGAGAATCGGTTATGCAGTGTCACCATGTGAAAATCCCACTTTCATATGTTTAATTGCAAGTTCACACGTGGAGAAACAAATTTGCAGTTTCACCTGGAAGAACTTAACATTTGCCTAGTTTACTGACATTGGAGTAAACCCACACAGTGTATAGCCTAAAAACATATTTAAAACTACAATTTAGATCATGGATGGTCAGTTCTGGCAGCCATAGTGTAGTCTCTGGATTTGAGTGGTTGCCTTTTTACCAGAACTGTGCCGGTAAACCAGAAGTGGTATAATATAATGTTTTCAGCATCGATTTAAAAATTGATTTCCTTTTTATTTCCTTTGCTTTCAATATTTTGTTTGCAATACTAAATAATTGTTCTCAACTTTAGAAGATTCTCTAGATATTAAAATGTTGAAATTAAGGATTGCCGCTACACCTTTTTAATAGAGTAGTGTTATTTATAGGTTGCAGTCCTCTAGTGAGTTACTTGTGCGCCATTTTAATATCTAGCGACACTTCTAAAGTTGAGAACAATTATTTGTATTGCAAGCAAAATATTGAAAAACATAAACCCAAAAGTATTGACAGCAAAACTATTTGCAATGAAATAATTTTAAATGCGAAAGCAAATGATTTTTAAATCGATGCTGAAAAATTAATATTTAATGGTATAACACAATTAAATAACTCCTCCCTCTTTCCAGTAATTATTCCAATATATTTGTATGTTGCCCTGGCCTTTTGCGTCCGCTGCCTTTTTGGCACATTCATTCCAGTAATGAAGTTTTGGCACATTCATTCCAGCAACATAGCATCCTGCAGTGCATTAGGAAAGTATTCAGACCCCTTTACTTTTTCCACATTTTGTTACGTTACAGCCTTATTCTAAAATTGATTTTTTTAAATGTAAAAATCCTGATCAATCTTCACACAATACCCCATAATCACAAAGGGAAAACAGGTTTTTAGAAATGTTTGCTAATGTATTACAAATTAAAATCACCTTATTTGCATGAGTATTCAGACCCTTTGCTATGAGACTCGAAAATAAGCTCTGGCGCATCCTGTTTCCATTGATCATCCATGAGATGTTTCTACAACTTGATTGGAGTCTAACCGCGGTAAATTCAATTGATTTGGAAAGGCACACACCTGTCCATATAAGGTCCCACAGTTGACAGTACATGTCAGAGCAAAAGTTAGGAAGGACACTCCCCAATTTCATGGTATCCAATTGGTAGTTACAGTCTTGTCTCATCGCTGCAGCTCCCATACCGACTCGGGAGAGGCAAAGGTCGAGAGCCATGCAGGTGTCCTTCCTAACTCAGTTGCTGAAGAGGAAGGAAATTGATTGGAGGCCAATGGTGACTTTAAAACAGTTTAGTTTAATGTCTGCAATAGGAGAAAACAACTGAGGATGAATCGACATTGTAGTTACTCCACAATAATAATCTAATGGACAGAGTGAAAGGAAGCCTGTACAGAATGAAAATATTCCAAAACATGTATCCTGTTTGTAATAAGGCACTAAAGTAATACTACAAAAAAATGTGGCAATTTTTTTTCCAGAATTCAAAGTTTTATGTTTGTGGAAAATCCAATACAACACATTAATGAGTACCAAGAAGACAATGAATGTTCCTGAGTAGTTGAGTAACAGTTTTGACTTAAATCTATCGCAAGACCTGAAAATATTTTTTTAGCAATATGACAGAGCTTGAAGAATTTGGAAAATAAAATTATGGGCAAATGTTGCACAATCCAGCTCTTGTAGACTTACCCAGAAATATTCACAGTTGTAACTGCTGCCAATGGTGCTTCTACAAAGTATTGACTCAAGCTTGTAAATACTTGTGCAATTGAGATTTCCGTATTTCATTTTAAATACATTTGCAAAAATGTCTAAACATTTTGACTTCGTTATTATGGGGCTGTGTATGTGTGTGTGGATGGGTGAGAAAAAAATATATACACTTGAAGTCAGACGTTTACATACACTTGGAGTCATTAAATCTCCTTTTTTCAACCACTCCACACATTTCTTGTTAACAAACTATAGTTTTGGCAAGTCAGTTAGGATGTCTACTTGACCGAAGTTAAACAATTTAAAGGCAATGCTACCAAATAATAATTGAGTGTATGTAAACTTCTGACCCACTGGGAATGTGATGAAAGAAATAAAAGCTGAAATAAATAATTCTCTCTACTATTATTCTGACATTTCACATTCTTAAATAAAGTGGTGATCCTAACTGGCCTACAACAGGGCATTTTTACTGGGATTAAATGTCAGGAATTGTGAAAAACTGAGTTTAAATGTATTTGGCTTAGGTGTATGTAAACTTCCGACTTCAACTGTATATTTAATCAATTTTGAATTCAGGCTGTAACACAACCAAGTGGTATAAGTCAAGGGATATGCATACTTTCTGAAGGCACTGTAATGCAAATTTTCACCAGCAGTTACTGTTTAAAAAATAAATAGTGACAATCAAGCTTGAGTGTTGGTGTTTCTCTCATGCCTCAATGGAATTAGAATAAAATAATCTTTGAATTATTTTCTCACTTTAAAAGCTCAACTTGGATTCTAATGTAAATATACTGTATTTCAGTGATTTAAACGGCTCTGGATTGGGGAGAAGTTTGTAGTTTTCAGAACAACGATCCCAGATCGCCACAGATGTAGTCTGTGTGACTGGAACTAGTGGGAGTTTATTACAGAGAACGAAACTAAACGTGGTTAAGAGTACTCGGAATTCATATTTCTTCACAGCTGTATGAGCATACATTTACAACAGTATATTAATCAACGTGGGAGTAATATGGTCTAGTATCCCTGGTCTGTGTTGTTCCTTCTTACGCTGTTATCCTCTCTCGTTCTCTCTCTCCTTTCAGAGTTTATTAAACAAACACAGCTGAGCACCTGGAGTCCCTTGACCCTGTGTGCGACCCCCTCAATGAGTTCCAGACCGGCAGCTCACCTAGTACCTTGCTACCATCCACACACACCCCCTTACCAAACCCAGCAGAGGAGGGGCCAGTGGTAGGGCTTTTTCGAGGCGAGGCATTCACACCTAAACCTCACATGGATAACTCGCATGAGACACTAAAGGCTTTGTTTCAAGAGTTGCTAATAAGTGAGCCAAGTGTTAATTCAATCTGTCACCTTGTGCTTAAAGTGTTTGATGGAGAGTATTGGAGGAACTAAAATGAGTAGCAATTTACTTTGCCAATCAGTTTATAGACAAAAACATAACTGTGCTCATGAGGGGTGTGGATTCCATTGGTGTATTGCACAGAGTGCAATGTAGCAGCTCATACTTTAATGTAGCAGCTCATACTTTAATGTAGCAGCTCGTACTTTCTTAATTCTCTTAACTCTGCTGCTTTGTTGATTTGGATGCTTAGGCATAATGACACCTGTTAGAAAGTGAACTCTGTGCATCCTTCCAAGTCCCATTTCACAGTATACATGGTGATATAATTGCTTGGGCACATCACCAAATCAATACATCTTGGTTGAGTGTGTTACCCGTTTGACCTAGTCTACATTTCTAAACCTTAAATCTAAATGATAGAAGACAGGAGAAGTAAATCGGAAGGTGTATTAGTTATGTTGCTCGTCTAAAGCAGTACATACAAAGGTTTGTGTGAGATCTGTCTTGTAGCATGTGGATGGGTGTGGCCACCAAGTGTACAGGTGACCGTGGTCTGCTCATTAAGATGACACTCCATTACTAATTGGGGGGGGGGTTCCTCTCTAGTCGAGCTCTTTAAAAGTATTCTGTACTGTACAGGCTATAGTATCTAAACTGTAAAGTTGTTACTTTGCTAAGTGTTTATTGGCCTAGTTTGACAAAATGCATTCAATTACAAGTGTTTCTTGTCACCTGGTCTCTGTCAGGTTATAAAAATGCTCAGGTGTAGAGCTTCCTGGGGGAAGATGGCAGCCAGTTTCTGCATGGGTTAGTTAGGGGTTTTCTGAGCTCTAGTGGGCTAGTCAGACTGATCTTCAGTCATTTAAATTCATTTGACTTGCTTTTAAAAAAAATCTATTTATTTACTTTGAGCCAGGCATATTGTTGGATAATTTGTATGTTTTATAAAAAACCTACACCTGCTCCAAGCCTCGGAGCCTTAAAATAAAAACCTTGCACTGGATCTTCTGCTTCCTGCCTTTCCTTGCTCACCAACATTAGCCAGACAGCTCCAACCATCCAGGGCAAGTAAGGGGCCTAAACATCCATCCATCCTTACAGCATCAAATGAGCTGGGAGTGTCAGCCACTAGCAGTGTGTTTTAACTCTTACCTGGTAGAAAAGGGATGATTCTGCGCTTGGGGTCTTTCTGCCCTCCTTCCACAGGGAACTTATCCAGAAGCTCCATCTGAAAACAGTGTGTCAACAATGCAGGGAGTTAAACACATGCTATCATACAAAACAACATCACTGCAGGGGGGGTTGTACATTTTGTACAATTCAGCAATTCCTAGAAGGACTGGCTTAGCCAATTATTAGAAATACACTCAACAGATGGCATTTCTCGATGGGGTAGCTAGGCTACATATGCTACGTGTCCTGGAGTCAAAGAGAACAACAGTGCTCCCAGATTAAAGAGGAATGTTCATTTCCTATTACATTACATTTACGAGCCTAGAGTGGATTGTCAGTGTCAGAACTGGGGAGAATAGATGAGGGGGGGGAGATTTTTTTCACATTGTTTTGGAGAATAGACAGACCTCACAAATACTAGATTTCTGTTTTTGTTTTACGTCTTCTACACAGAGACAGACCAGAGTTAGAATCAACTAGGTTTATGATGTGGGCAGCAAGCAAGGATATGAATGGCTAGTGGGGCTGGTGATGTCGACACTGTCTGTTTGGAGCATTCCGCTTCCTGCACTGGTGGAAAACTACTACTGGACCATCACATCACAAGGCCCATGCAATAGGAAACACTGGTGGCGTCTTCTCCAAAGTACAGTTCGGATTTATAGATGGGCTTGTTTAGAAGGGCCTGTATTTGACTCGCAGAGAGAAGGGGCCTTTTCTCTCGAACCTGTCTTACTAGTGGTCTTACTACAACTTAAAAGCCAGTAAAGTTGGGCCTCCCGAGTGGTGCAGTGGTCTAAGTGGCCCTTCACCTACCTGTGCCACTAGAGATCCTGGTTCGAGTCCAGGCTCTGTCGCAGCAGGCCGTGACCGGGAGACCCATGGGGCGACGCACAATTGGCCCAGCGTCATCCGGGTTAGGGGAGGGTTTGGCTGGCAGGGATGTTCTTGTCCCATTGCGCACTAGCAACTCCTGTGGCAGGCCGCAATGCACGCTGACAAGGTCGTCAGGTGTACGGTGTTTCCTCCGACACATTTGTGCGGCTGGCATCTGGGTTAAGCAGGCAGTGTGGCTTGGCTGAGTTGTGTTTATGGGGGACGCACGGCTCTCGACCTTCACCTATCTCGAGTCCGTAAGGGAGTGGCAGCGATGGGACAAGACTAACAACCAATTGGATACCACGAAATTGGGGAGAAAAACGGGTAAAAAAGTATAAATAAAAAATGGCAGTAAAGTTAGCTTTAAAGCTTTCTCGGTATCCCTGCAAGACTCGTGCAATAATGTTGCTATGACAGTCAGCACTATGGTTTTGGACCAGTAACAGCAGAGTTCTTGACCCCGTGTCCTTTCCTATGGGAATACGCAGTCTACAACGCAGCTGTATAAATTAACTCAATGCAAAGCTATAGTCACACTGCAAATGGCTGTCAGTGAAAGGAACCATAAGTCTGTTGGTGGGTGAGGCCAGAGCAAACAGAGAAGAGTGAGCAGTGAAGAGGCTTGAGGTGAGAGGAAGTCATATACTCCTATTTTACTGTCAACCTTGTTACTTCCTGCACCTCCCGATTCAGTATCCATAATTCTCCTGTATCCTTTCCTATAATCTGCAACCCTTCATCTCTCCAGAAACTAATGCTCCACCTAATACTCCAAAGACTATTCAAATCACACCATGTGCTATATATTTCCCAATAAACAAGATTTAAACATGTTTATTAAGTTAATCATCTATTAAAGCTCTTCAAATAAACATCCCTATGTAATGTACATCTTAATTTAGTTTTAACTAAATCATTCACCTCCATATTCCAAGAGATCGACCCAATAGTACCCACCCCATGAAATGAAAATGTACTGAGCTGTTTCTACTAATTAAACCCAACAAAAGCTACAGTATGAGAGGAACTGACTGGTGCAGAAATAGGAGAAAAAGACACGATCAGCAAGGAGCCAAGGACACCAGTCCTGTAAATGGCAATTAGGGAAGCTAAGCTTGGTAAATCATACTTCCAACCACAGCATTACCTTCCTCTGTGGAACAAAGAGAAAGCAGAGGAAAAAAGACTTCTGAGTGACTACACATGACGACTATCTGTCTGGCTAAAGAGGCAGATGCCTCATTTCACAGATCCTCCTTAGAGAGGGAGAGAGAAAATAATACCCCACATGCTGTAATTGTTCCCATGCGTCTAGCGGGGAGCCACACCCTGACTGACTCTGTCTCTCTTTCTCCAACACACTGTCTGTGGCCTGTAATCAGAGCTGCTGTCTCAGATGAGAAAAAACATCTGACTAAAGGGGAATACAGAGCATTCGGAAAGTATTCAGACCCCTTGACTTTCCCCACATTTTGTTACATTACAGCCTTATTATAAATTTGACTAAATAGTTTTTTCCCCCTCAATCTACACACAGTACCTCATAATGACAAAGGAAAAACAGGTTTGAAATATCACATTCACATAAGTATTCAGACCCTTTACTCAGCACTTTGTTGAAGCACCTTTGGCAGTGATTACAGTCTTCTTGGGTATGACGCTACAAGCTTGGCACACCTGTATTTGGGAGTTTCTCCCCTTCTTCTCTGCAGATCCTCTCAAGCTCTGTCAGGTTGGATAGGGAGCGTTGCTGTACAGCTATATTCAGGTCTCTCCAGAGATGTTTGATCGGGTTCAAGGCCGGGCTTTGGCTGGGCCACTCAAGGACATTGAGACTTGTCCTGAAGCCACTCCTGCATCGTCTTGGATGTGTGCTTAGGGTCGTTGTCCTGTTGGAAGGTGAACCATCGCTCCAGTCTGAGGTCTTGAGCAGGTTTTCATCAAGGATATCTCTGTACTTTGGTACCCTTCCCCAGATCTGTGCCTCGACACAATCCTGTCTCGGAGCTCTACGGACAATTCCTTCGACCTCATGGCTTGGTTTTTGCATTGTTAACTGTGGGACCTTATATATATAGGTGTGTGCCTTTACAAATCATGTCCAATAAATTGAATTTACCACAGGTGGACTCCAATCAAGATGTAGAAGCATCTCAAGATGGTCAATGGAAACAGGATGCACCGAATCTCATAGAAAAGGGTCTGAATACTTATGTAAATAAGGTATTTCAGTTTTGTTTTTTTATATCAATGTGCAGAAATGGTAAACTTTGTTTTCTCTTTGTCATTATGGGGTATTATGTGTCGATTGATGATATATGTATATATATTTTTTAAATCCATTTTTAGAATTAAACTAACGTAACAAAATGTGGAAAAAGGGGTCTGTATATTGTAGTCTCTGCTGCTGCAGACAGCCAGTCACATCATGTACACGTCACCCACATGAATGACCTGAGGATAGGTTTAAGGGTTCAAGCAACACAAGGGGACAAGGGGAGTTTTCTTGGCATTGGTGCTGTTCATTTCAGTCAAAACAAAACAGTACTAGACACTTTACGGAATACGGTGCAGATTGAAGAATTGAGAAAAACTAAGTTAGATATCAGGAGTTTTTTTTATTTTTACTCTGAATGAATGTATAAATGCCTACGTTACCACGTGCAATGATAATAACATGAGAACTTACTTTGAGGGCAAACTAACTCATTCTGATGAAAAAGAGGGCTGTTAATGACTGTTAAGGAGTAAACAAGGATACCACAGCGAATGTGGCCCCAGGTGTGATGTATGCTGGGAGGTATGACATCACAGCCAGGGGAGTATAACAGGCATTCCTTTGTGGGTTATATTACTATACTTAACAGAATACAGGCCTAACTGTCCAACTTCAAATACATGTACTAATTGGACAGAAAATTCTTGTTTGGTCAGAGAGTAAGTTCATTTGCGGCTGCCGGCTATCATTTGTCTGGTTCATATCCTCCTCTGTGACATCACAGTCTCATCATAGCCTTCTGCTCTTCATCTGAGAGTGGGACATGAATGGATGGGACATGAATGAGTGTGTTCAAGACCTCCTCTGACAACCACATCTCTTTCTAGAATTTTAAACCGGCTCAACAGTAGACTACAATCTCCCTCTCACTCACTCTACCCCTCCCAACACACAACACCCCTCCTTACAAGCTCCAGCTATAACTCACCCACCCCTACTCATATCTTCATGCTAAAACTCTCTGATGTGGACTATATCTCTCATTGAGAAATCTACTTTAGTGTGACACATACCAATGCTGAGCAGGGAGGGAGGACACAAGAGACCCAGAAGTTGTCAGAGAAGCATAGCAGAGATGTTGATGTCATCAGCTTTTAGCTGATCAGAGAAGACTGGCTCCACAAGGCTTCCTTCAATCAAGATCATAAAGGGATGCTTCCATCTCCACAACCAATGTTGTTATTCCAATGGGGATATGAAAAAAAAACGCAGGAAACGCAGGAAACACCCAACTCACTAGCTCCATTATCAAACTTTTTTTGTGCCTTGCAAGGGTTCTGGAAAAATGCTGTTTAAAAGGAGTGAATCATACTAAAAAGACCAACATGTGTTTTCAATCAGGGTTGTTGAAAACACTCCCCCCCGAGCTGTTGAGAAACGTCAACGGACAGCACGCGAGGCAAGGAGACTTGGTTTAGACATGCATTTCCTGCCGCTGCATCGGTCAGCCCTGTAAGCAATGTGCTGGCTCACCACATGGTTTACAAACTGCTGATTTTTTTTTAAAGGGAGAAAATCAAATTCAAAAGGGAAAGAACCTGAGCAGCAAACTAAACTCTCACATTTCAAGTCTGGCATAGTGACGGCTGGACGAACACTAGAAACCACTTCCAACGGTCATAAACAAAAGGCAGGAGACACCAGTAAGCTTGCTTGGGGGAAAAAAGTGGAGCAAAGCACAGATACCACTCCCATCTCATTTGTCCTGCTGAAGTAAAAATTCCTCAAGGTTTAGTCTGTCTATGGATGATAGATCAGCTTCACTGAGACAGACAATAGAACACAATTTATAATATGTTTTATTTATTAATAATAATTGTCATCAAACATGAATACATACATACAAAATGAAGTAAATGGACCACAATTTCTACGTCAAGGAGAATAGAATACCCTATTGCAGGATTGCCTAACTGGCGGCCCGCGGGCAGAGGTGGGTTGTAAGCGCATTCCAGGTACTTAAGTCCACTGATGAATTAGCACTTTTCTAGTTACTCTCTGTGGGCTGTACTTGGAATTCTTACTCAAGCAATGTCTAAAGGAAATAACTTACTTTTTTACTCTGTTACACTTTACCAAATCAATTCAGTTATTCAGCTAGATTGATAGTATTATATATATTGTCGCTGTCAATTGAAAACCTCCAAATGTTGTGTATTTTTTTCAATATACATGATTCGATACTATCAAATCAAATATTATTGGTCACATACACATGGCTATCAGATGTTATTGAGAGTGTAGTGAGTTGCTTGTGCTTCTAATTCTGACAGTGCAGCAATATCTAACATGTAATCTAACAGTTCCACAACAACTACCTAATGCGCACCAATCCCTCCTGCAGCAAAACACCCACACAAAATGATGCTGCCACTCCCATGCTTCAACGGTTGGGATGGTGTTCTTCGGCTTGCAAGCCTCCCCCTTTTCCTCCAAACATAACGATGGTCATTATGGCCAAACAGTTCTATTTTTATTTCATCAGACCAGAGGACATTTCTCCAAAAAGTACGATCTTTGTCCCCATGTGCAGTTGCAAACCGTAGTCTGGCTTTTTTATGGCGGTTTTGGAGCAGTGGCTTCTTCCTTGCTGAGTGGCCTTTCAGGTTATGTCGATAAAGGACTCGTTTTACTGTATATAGATATTTTTGTACCTGTTTCTTCCAGCATCTTCACAAGGTCCTTTGCTGTTGTTCTGGGATTGATTTGCACTTTTCGCACAAAAGTAAGTTCATCTCTAGGAGACAGAACGCTTCACCTTCCTGAGTGGTATGACGGCTGCGTGGTCCCATGGTGTTTATACTTAAGTACTATTGTTTGTACAGATGAACATGGTACCTTCAGGTGTTTGGAAATTGCTCACATTGCACATCCACAGGTACACCGCCAATTGTCTCAAATGATGTCAATTAGCCCATCAGAAGCTTCTAAAGCCATGACATAATTTCCTGGAATTTTCCAAGCTGTTAAAAGGCACAGTCAACTTAGTGCATGTACCTCTGACCCACTGGAATTGTGAAACAATAAAATAATCTGTCTGTAAACAATTGTTGGAAAAATTACTTTGTTGGAAAACAATTACAATTGTTGGAAAAATGACTTTTATCATGCACAAAGTAGATGTCCTAACCGACTATAGTTTGTTAACAAGACATTTGTGGAGTGGCTGAAAAAGGAGTTTTAATGAAACTTCCAACTTCAGCTGTATATACATATGAGATGAGTAATGCAAGATATGTAGACATTATTAAAGTCCATTTATTGATCCATTTATGAAAGTGGCCAATGATTTCAAGCCTGTATGTAGGCAGCAACCTCTCTGTGTTAGTGATGGCTGTTTAACAGTCGGGGTGAACAAGTAGTGGTTGTTGTCTTTATGCTCTTTTTGGCCTTCCTGTAACATCGGGTGCTGTAGGTGTCTTGGAGGGAAGGTAGTTTGTCCCCGGTGAATTACCTGTGCATCTGTTAAAGTTTGTGAGGGTTTTAGGTGACAAGACAAATTTCTTAAGCCTCCTGAGGTTGAAGAGGCGCTGTTGCGTCTGCTTCATCACACTGCCTGTGTGGGTGGACCATTTCAGTTTGTCTGTGATGTGTACGCCGAGGAACTTAAAACGTTCCACCTTCTCCACCGCTGTCCCATCGATGTGAATAGGGGGTGCTCCCTCTGCTGTTTCCTGAAGTCTTTGTTTTGTTTACTTTGAGTGAGAGGTTGTTTTGCTGACATCACACTCAAGAGTGCCCTCACCTCCTCCTTGTAAGCGGTCTCATCATTGTCGGTAATCAAGCCTACTATTGTTGTGTCGTCTACAAACTTGATGATTGAGTTGGAGGCGTGCCACACAGTCATGGGTGAACAGGGAGTACAGGAGGGGCTGAGCATGTACCCTTGTGGGGCCCCAGTGTTGAGGATCAGAAAAGTGGAGAAGTTGTTTCTTACCTTCACCACCTGGGGGCGGCCAGTCAGGAAGTCCAGAACCAGAATGCACAGAGCAGGGTTGAGACCCAGGGCCTCTAGCTTAATGATGAGCTTGGAGGGTGCTATGGGGTTGAATGCTGAGCTATAGTCAATGAACAGCCTTTTTACATACTGTAGGTATTCCTCTCGTCCAGATGGGATAGGGCATTGTGTAGTGATTTGCCATTGATTTGTCTACGGACCTATTGGGGTGGTAAGCAAATTGAACTAGGTCTAGGGTGACATGTAAGGTGGAGGTGATATGGTCTTTGATTAGAAGTGCTACAGGGCAAGAGTAATTTAGTTAACTTACCTTGCCTTCTGGGTACAGAAATAAGGGTGGCCAACTTGAAGCATGTGGTGAGAGCAGACTGTGATAGGGAGGGATTGAAAATGTCCGTAAACACACCCACCAGCTGGTCTGCGCATGCTCTGAGGACGCTGCTTGGAATACCATCTGGGCCGACAGCCTTGCGAGGGTTAACACTTTTGAATGTCTTACTCACGTCGGCCACGAAGAAGGAGAGCCCACAGTCCTTGGTAGCACTGTATTATCCTCAAAGTGGGCAAAGAAGGTGTTTAGTTTGTTTGGAAGCAAGACGTCTGTGTCTGTGACGTGGCTGGTTTTCTTTTTGTAGTCCTTGATTGTCTGTAGACCCTGCCAAATACGTCTTGGGTCTGAGCTGTTGAATTACGACTCCACTTTGTCTCTGTCGGTTTGCCTGTTTTTTTACCTTTATTTTACTAGGCAAGTCAGTTAAGAACAAATTCTTATTTTCAATGACGGCCAAGGAACAGTGGGTTAACTGCCTGTTCAGGGGCAGAACGACAGATTTTGTACCTTGTCAGCTCGGGGATTTGAACTTGCAACCTTTCGGTTACTAGTCCAATGCTCTAACCACTAGGCTACCTTCCCTCCGTAATTGCCTAGGCCGCCCCATCCCGGATCCGGGATTGTGACTACAGCCTCAAGCTCATTACCATAACGCAACATTAGCGATTTCTGAAAATTGCAAAATAAATGAAATAAATATGCCTGTCCTCAAGCTTATCCTTTTCTTAACAATCCTGTCGTCTCAGATTTTCAAAATATGCTTTAGAACCAGAGAAAATCAATAATTTGTGTAAGAGTGGTGATAGCTAGCGTAGCATTTAGCGTTAGCATTTAGCACGCAACATTCACAAAAACCAGCAAAGGGATCAAATAAAATAATTTACCTTTGAAGAACTTCAGATGTTTCAATGAGGAGACTCTCAGTTACATAGCAGATGTCCAGTTTTTCCTGAAAGATGCTTGTGTAGGACACAACGTTCCGTTTTGTTACTATGCATTTGGCTACCGAAACTAACCGAAAATTCAGTCACCTAAACGTCGAACTTTTTTCCGAATTAACTCCATAATATCGACTGAAACATGGAAAACGTTGTTTGAATCAATCCTCAAGGTGTTTGGTCATATATCTCTTCATTGAAATGCCAGTCCTAGACGCGTGCATTCTTCTCTGATTCGGATGGAAAAATACTGGGACCTGACTTTTGCGCACCAATTTCCACGCAGACACCATGCGGGACACTTGGTAATTGTAGGCTCTTATGGCCAATCTTCCAATGATATGCCTACAAATACGTCACAATGCTGCAGACACCTGGGGAAACGATAGGAAGTGTCCGTTGATTCCTGTGCCATTCACAGCCATATAAGGAGATCATGGAAAACGTGCCTTCAGAAATCCTGTTGATTTCCTGGTCACTCAAACATCTTGGTTTTGCCTGTAGATATTGTTCTATGGCACTCACAGTGAAAATCTTTGCAGTTCTGGAAACGTCAGAGTGTCTTCTTTCCAAAACTATCAATTCCAAGCATAGTCGAGCATCTTTTCGTGACAAAATATCGCGCTAAAAACGGGCACGTCTTTTTATCCAAAAATGAAATACTGCCCCTAGAGTTCTAACAGGTTTTAACTTACAATGTTTGTATTCGGCCATAATCCCAGTCACCTTTCCATGGTTAAATACGGTGGTTTCAATATTGAGCGCATTCAGTTTTGTGCAAATGCCGCCATCTATCCACGATTTCTTGTTAGGGTAGGTTTTAATAGTCACGGTGTGTACAACATCTCCTATGCACTTCCTTATAAACTCACTCACCGAATCATACGTCAATATTATTATCTGAGGCTACCCGGAACATGTCCCAGTCAACTTAATCAAAATAATCTTGAAGCGTGGATTTCCCAATTGGTCAGACCAGCTTTATAATAGTTCTTAACACGGGTACATTCTGTTTGAGTTTCAGCTTGTAGAAAGGGAGGAGCAAAATGTAGTCGTGGTCTGATTTGCCGAAAGGAGGGCGGGGGAGGGCCTTGTATGCATCACGGAAGTAAGAGTAGCAGTGATCCAGAGTTTTGCCAGCACGTGAACCACAGTCAATATGTTGATGGAATTTAGGTAGCCTTGTGCTCAAATGTGCTTTGTTAAAATCCCTAGCTACAATAAATGCAGCCTTAGGATATATGGTTTGTAGTTTGCATAAAATCCAGTGAAGTTCCTTGAGGGCAGTCGTAGTATCGGCTTGAGGGGGGATATACATGGCTGTGACAATAACCAGGGAGAAAACAACACTGCTAGCTAGCCAGCTAGCCCCCGAATAGTAGCACTGTAGAAACTATTACACTCAACGGAACGACTTGATTAGTGTAGTGTCAACAACGCAGCTACTGCCAGCTAGCCTACATCAGCAGTACTGTATCATTTTAATCATTTTAGTCAATAAGATTCTTGCTACGTAAGCTTAACTTTCTGAACATTCGAGACGTGTAGTCCACTTGTCATTCCAATCTCCTTGCATTAGCGTAGCCTCTTCTGTAGCCTGTCAACTATGTGTCTGTCTATCCCTGTTCTCTCCTCTCTGCACAGACCATACAAACGCTCCACACCGCGTGGCCGCGGCCACCCTAATCTGGTGGTCCCAGCGCGTACGACCCACGTGTCGAGGTCTCCGGTAGTTCCAGGTCTCCGGTAGCCTCTGGAACTGCCGATCTGCGGCCAACAAGGCAGAGTTCATCTCAGCCTATGCCTCCCTCCAGTCCCTCGACTTCTTGGCACTGACGGAAACATGGATCACCACAGATAACACTGCTACTCCTACTGCTCTCTCCTCGTCCGCCCACGTGTTCTCGCACACCCCGAGAGCTTCTGGTCAGCGGGGTGGTGGCACCGGGATCCTCATCTCTCCCAAGTGGTCTTTCTCTCTTTCTCCCCTTACCCATCTGTCTATCGCCTCCTTTGAATTCCATGCTGTCACAGTTACCAGCCCTTTCAAGCTTAACATCCTTATCATTTATCGCCCTCCAGGTTCCCTTGGAGAGTTCATCAATGAGCTTGATGCCTTGATAAGCTCCTTTCCTGAGGACGGCTCACCTCTCACAGTTCTGGGCGACTTTAACCTCCCCACGTCTACCTTTGACTCATTCCTCTCTGCCTCCTTCTTTCCACTCCTCTCCTCTTTTGACCTCACCCTCTCACCTTCCCCCTACTCACAAGGCAGGCAATACGCTTGACCTCATCTTTACTAGATGCTGTTCTTCCACTAACCTCATTGCAACTCCCCTCCAAGTCTCCGACCACTACCTTGTATCCTTTTCCCTCTCGCTCTCATCCAACACTTCCCACACTGCCCCTACTCGGATGGTATCGCGCCGTCCCAACCTTCGCTCTCTCTCCCCCGCTACTCTCTCCTCTTCCATCCTATCATCTCTTCCCTCTGCTCAAACTTTCTCCAACCTATCTCCTGATTCTGCCTCCTCAACCCTCCTCTCCTCCCTTTCTGCATCCTTTGACTCTCTATGTCCCCTATCCTCCAGGCCGGCTCGGTCCTCCCCTCCCGCTCCGTGGCTCGACGACTCATTGCGAGCTCACAGAACAGGGCTCCGGGCAGCCGAGGCGGAAATGGAGGAAAACTCCGCCTCCCTGCGGACCTGGCATCCTTTCACTCCCTCCTCTCTACATTTTCCTCCTCTGTCTCTGCTGCTAAAGCCACTTTCTACCATTCTAAATTCCAAGCATCTGCCTCTAACCCTAGGAAGCTCTTTGCCACCTTCTCCTCCCTCCTGAATCCTCCCCCCTCCTCCCTCTCTGCAGATGACTTCGTCAACCATTTTGAAAAGAAGGTCGACGACATCCGATCCTCGTTTGCTAAGTCAAACGACACCGCTGGTTCTGCTCACACTGCCCTACCCTATGCTCTGACCTCTTTCTCCCCTCTCTCTCCAGATGAAATCTCGCGTCTTGTGACGGCCGGCCGCCCAACAACCTGCCCGCTTGACCCTATCCCCTCCTCTCTTCTCCAGACCATTTCCGGAGACCTTCTCCCTTACCTCACCTCGCTCATCAACTCATCCCTGACCGCTGGCTACGTCCCTCCCGTCTTCAAGAGAGCGAGAGTTGCACCCCTTCTGAAAAAACCTACACTCGATCCCTCCGATGTCAACAACTACAGACCAGTATCCCTTCTCTCTTTTCTCTCCAAAACTCTTGAGCGTGCCATCCTTGGCCAGCTCTACCGCTATCTCTCTCAGAATGACCTTCTTGATCCAAATCAGTCAGGTTTCAAGACTAGTCATTCAACTGAGACTGCTCTTCTCTGTATCACGGAGGCGCTCCGCACTGCTAAAGCTAACTCTCTCTCCTCTGCTCTCATCCTTCTAGACCTATCGGCTGCCTTCGATACTGTGAACCATCAGATCCTCCTCTCCACCCTCTCCGAGTTGGGCATCTCCGGCGCGGCCCACGCTTGGATTGCGTCCTACCTGACAGGTCGCTCCTACCAGGTGGCGTGGCGAGAATCTGTCTCCTCACCACGCGCTCTCACCACTGGTGTCCCCCAGGGCTCTGTTCTAGGCCCTCTCTTATTCTCGCTATACACCAAGTCACTTGGCTCTGTCATAACCTCACATGGTCTCTCCTATCATTGCTATGCAGACGACACACAATTAATCTTCTCCTTTCCCCCTTCTGATGACCAGGTGGCGAATCGCATCTCTGCATGTCTGGCAGACATATCAGTGTGGATGACGGATCACCACCTCAAGCTGAACCTCAGCAAGACGGAGCTCCTCTTCCTCCCGGGAAGGACTGCCCGTTCCATGATCTCGCCATCACGGTTGACAACTCCATTGTGTCCTCCTCCCAGAGCGCTAAGAACCTTGGCGTGATCCTGGACAACACCCTGTCGTTCTCAACTAACATCAAGGCGGTGTCCCGTTCCTGTAGGTTCATGCTCTACAACATCCGCAGAGTACGACCCTGCCTCACACAGGAAGCGGCGCAGGTCCTAATCCAGGCACTTGTCATCTCCCGTCTTGATTACTGCAACTCGCTGTTGGCTGGGCTCCCTGCCTGTGCCATTAAACCCCTACAACTCATCCAGAACGCCGCAGCCCGTCTGGTGTTCAACCTTCCCAAGTTCTCTCACGTCACCCCGCTCCTCCGCTCTCTCCACTGGCTTCCAGTTGAAGCTCGCATCCGCTACAAGACCATGGTGCTTGCCTACGGAGCTGTGAGGGGAACGGCACCTCAGTACCTCCAGGCTCTGATCAGGCCCTACACCCAAACAAGGGCACTGCGTTCATCCACCTCTGGCCTGCTCGCCTCCCTACCACTGAGGAAGTACAGTTCCCGCTCAGCCCAGTCAAAACTGTTCGCTGCTCTGGCCCCCCAATGGTGGAACAAACTCCCTCACGACGCCAGGACAGCGGAGTCAATCACCACCTTCCGGAGACACCTGAAACCCCACCTCTTCAAGGAATACCTAGGATAGGGTAAGTAATCCTTCTCACCCCCCTAAAAGATTTAGATGCACTATTGTAAAGTGGCTGTTCCACTGGATGTCATAAGGTGTATGCACCAATCTGTAAGTCGCTCTGGATAAGAGCGTCTGCTAAATGTAAATGTAAATGAGAATTCTCTTGGGACATAATACGGTCGGCATTTGATTTTGAGGAATTCTATGTCAGGTGAACAAAAGGACTTGAGTTCCTGTATATCGTTACAATTACACCATGAGTCGTTAATCATGAAACATACACCCCCGCCCTTCTTCTTCCCGGAGAGATGTTTATTCCTGTCGGCGAGACGTACAAAGAATCCACGTGGCTGTAGCGACTCCGACAGCATATCCCGAGAGAGCCATGTTTCTGTGAAATAGAGTATGTTATGATCCCTGATGTCTCTCTGGAAAGCAACCCTTGCCCTAATTTTGTCTACCTTGTTATCTAGAGACTGAACATTAGTGAGTAATATACCCAGAAGTGGTGGGTGGTGTGCGCGCCTACGAAGTCTGACCAGAAGACCGCTCCTTCTACCTCTTCTCTAGCAGCATTGTTTTGGGTCAGCCTCTGGAATCAGCTCAAATGCCCTGGGTAGTTCGGACAAAAGATCCGCTTCGGGAAAGTCGTATTCCTGGTCGCAGTGCTGGTAAGTTGACACCGCTCTGATATCTAATAGTTCTTCCCGGCTGTATGTAATAGCGCTAAAGATTTTCTGGGCTAACAATGTAAGAAAAAAAAAATGCAAAGTTTCCTAAGGACTAGAAGTGAGGCAGCACTCTCTGTTAGCACCATTTCGTCTATTGGTTCCCCTTTACATCTGTAAGAATGTTTCCCGACCCCTTGACCAATGAAATGTATTCAAAATAGCTTGTCATCAAAACAAACAAAAGTTGTCCATCATTCCTGTATCTTCACAACAGCTCTTGAAGTGATGCGCGTGTCTCCACTCCTGAGGAGATTTTTGTTTGTGTGTTCTTAGCCACACGTGATCAGAGGTAAATCGCACCTTAATTAGCTTCTGCCGTTGTAATATTATATATTTCTGGAGTAAGATATGTATTTATCGGATATAATTATGCTGTTGAAATTGTTTTTAGGGAGAGCGCAAATTAAATGGCTAGGTAGCTAACCCAGAATCTGACAGAATGTTTAATCTCCTGTTTTTAGCTCCCTATATGATCTCTGCTTGTTAGTTAACTAGCCACCTTGTCATTGGCATAAAGAGGGAACAGATCTGGGGTGTCAACCATGTAGTTAGCTAATGTTTCCTAGATCAACCAATCCTCCCACTCCATTGCTGTCTCTCACTGTGTGTGTGTTTAAAATGTCTTTCTTTTTTTATGACAAGACCTATAAGCACATCTGTCATACAGTACATCATCTCAGTAAGCTTTTTGGCCCATATACTGTAGCTACTAGAAATCAAGTCAACCGAGGGGGAGGAGAATGGGCCACAACCAAGAAAATAAAATATCCTTCAAAGTGGAAAAGAGAGGTTCGGAAGAGAAGGAGGATGCAGGGTAAATCCTACCAAAGACTGATATCTGCAATGTTTGATTATTTGTATTACTTACATGATTCTTACCTGAATACCCACATTGGTGTTTTGTTCCATGCTGAAATGTGTCTGATTTGCATTCTAGTAACATGATTGACAGTGACATTTCGATATTGATTGCTGTTTGACAGTTGTAAAACTTACCTGACCTCCTTTCCATTTCATTCTGAGTAAAAAAAGGACAACTCACACTTGGTGTAAATATTTTTAGTATGGATTCACCATCACATGTGCTTTAAATGATATTGTGAAATACATTTTAATACTGAAATTGGTAAATTATTCCAATGTCTTGAGTGCCATTTACCTTTTTATGAAAGAGCACATTGATAGATATTAAGTCAACTTTGAATAAGACAGTAATTGAATCTCTACAGCCTACGGACTTTGTTATATGTTAGTCTACTTGTGCTGGAGAACATGTGCAAGATGATGCTGGCTGACTTAAATAATAAATACATGTCAATTGCACTAAATTGTTCTTTTTGTTTGCTATATGGTATAAAAAAAATCCAAACAAAATTTTACACTAGTACTTCAAGTAGTTTTCAAATACTTTTTTACTCTTACTTGAGTAGTTTCTTAAAAGGACTACTTTTATTTAAGTACAGATTTGTGGTACTCTACCCACCTCTGCCCCGTGGGTGTTGTCATTTGCCCACCAAGTCTTCTGAACAATTTTTTTTTCTTATTGTATTTTCATTGTTGGAGATAAGACTGTAAAAAATGTCCAATTGAAAGTCACTTGGGGCTGATTTCCTGTTTTTTTTACAACCAGGAAATCAGCTCCAGGTGATTTTCAATTGAAAATCTGTTTCAAGGTTTGTAATTATTGTTCAAGTCAAATCATTTTGGGCTTCTTTGCAGTCAATTCTTTGTCTATTAATTATTTGTAATTATTTAAGTTCCAGCCCCCCGTCCATCCGCTCAAGAATAAATCTTCCCCTGGCTGAATATAGTTGATCATCCCTGCGCTATTGAATTTCTTACGTATTGTCTTTTATATTATATCAGAAAATGTATCATTTGAAGTGCTTTAGATATGTATATATTATTATGCTAACTTATTAAGTCTTCCACATGGATTTTGTCCCCCTTTCCAAAGCATTCCAGAATTGAAAACCACTCAATCCACAACTGCCGAATTTACACTTACATTTAAAATGTTTCATTTCCATAGTACACAGTACTGCTATGTACTGTATTTAAAGACCCAGATATCTTCCGTTCAGCATTTTTAAGTCTAGGCATATGTTATATCTAATTGTTTCCAGATTAAAAATAATAGCATGGGATGCAATTTATTGCAGAGTCCAGCATCTTAGTGTGCCAGAGAGTAGGGGCATGTTTAGCTTTTGTGCAAAATGCTGCTCACAACAGGCAGCCCCATGATCTCAACCGAGGACTGTGCTGTTTCCACTTTTAAAAGGTTTTGTTGCTCCATTACCGCATGTGGAAAATATGTGACAGCTGTGAGATTCTGGGAGAAAGTAGCAAAGTATCAGCTATACATCACACCTATGCATAGGAATGGGAGTTTGTATCTAGTCGAAAATGGCTTTAGAGTTTAGAGGGCTTGAAGATTAGTTGACAAGTTAAATCAGGTGTGCTTCTCTGAGGCTACAACAAAAATGTGTGCTGTTGGGGGTACTCGAGGACTGGAGTTGGGAAACACTGGTTTACACAAAGGTTCTGGCTTCAAGGAAAGACCAACTCTGCATTAGTAATTAGAGAGGAGTAAACATGCAGAGCTTATTTTCTCTTACCTGATGTAGCTAGCTTTGATGTAGCTGAAATATTAATGCTTTGCCTATTCCTCTCTGATTTAGAATATACCATTGCACAAACAACCTACTGATGTAGGCCTACTGTACACAAGCACTTGTATCAGGGTGTATTAGCTAGCTACCTTTGCTCAGACTAAGTACATTTAGCTACCTATCCAGCTAACTAGAAATTAGCATTGGCAGTTAACACAATTTATTTTGGCCACAACTTGCTAAGAAGACACAAACTAAGTGTTTGCAGCCAGTAAGATACAAAAACTGATGGTGTAATATAGAACGATTGCAGATTCATATTAAGAAGCAAGGAAATCAGCATCGTCACCAATATCTTCTTGCATCTGCAGCATTGACCATAAAGGCTGTCCATGCCAGTGAACAGCAAGTGGTTGTGACTCATAGTAGAGAAAAACTGCTCTCCTTGAGTGACAGGGGGCAGGGCTTGTTGTGTGTATATGGAGACCCCAGTAGCAAACGGAGTAAAGTATTTTTTTTTAAAAACACATTACACAAGGCAGAGTGGTGTAACACACTAAACAAACCAAACATTAAAATACCGTTATACAAGATAAAGTAAAAACCCAAACCGGTCCTTGCATCAATACCAGTATATAGTAAATTATGGTATACCGCCCAGCCCTAGGTTAGGTACTGTAAAGTAGCTCACTCCTACTGTTATATGGAGATGGAATGTGAGGAGACATCAAGACCAGTCTGTCTTTGTCTTCCCTCAATGTCTCAGGGCTCTATTTTCAGCTGGCGCTAAGGAGGTGCAAGAGTCAAAAGCACATTCATTTGCAATTTCGTCATGTAAAAACTGGCGCACTGGCATTTTCCACCCCTTACGCTAGGTTCGGCAATTTACCAGCTCGCTTGCGCTGAGGTGGGAGGGGTGGAAATATTTGAGGTGTGTCCTTAAAATGTGTGCCAATATGACAATTTCAGTCAGCACAAATAGGGATATTTAATACCGACCAAAAGGTAATGGCATTGATTTTACCAGCGGAAGCGGACACGGTAACCTTATGTAAATCACCAATGTTGTATTAAAAATATCACAAGCTTCAACAGACATTCTCCTCCCCTTTTGGCCTCAGAACAGCCTCAATTCGTCGGGGCATGGACTCTACAAGGTGTCGAATGTGTTCCACAGGGATGCTGACCCATGTTGACTCCAATGCCTCCCACAGGTGTGTCAAGTTGGCTGAATATCCTTTGGGTGGGAAACTGTTGAGCGTGAAAATCTCAGCTGCATTGCAGTTCTTAAAACACTCAAACCAGTGTGCCTGGCACCTACTACCATACCCCTTTCAAAACCACTTAAATCTTTTGTCTTGCCCATTCACCATCTGAATGACACACATACACAATTCTTGTCTCAATTGTCTCAAGGCTTAAAAATCATTATTTAACCTTTCTCCTCCCCTTCATCAAATCAAAGTTTATTTGTCACGTGCGCCAAATACAACAGGTGTAAACCTTACAGTGAAATGCTTACTTACAGGCTCTAACTAATGGTGCCAAAAAAGTGTGTGTGTGTGTGTGTGTGTGTGTGTGTGTGTGTGTGTGTGTGTGTGTGTGTGTGTGTGTGTGTGTGTGTGTGTGTGTGTGTGTGTGTGTGTGGGTAAGTAAAGAAATAAAACGACAGTAGAAAGACATTTGAAAAAAGAGTAGCAAGGCTATTTACAGACACCTGTTAGTCAGGCTTATTGAGATAGTATGTAGATGTAGGTATCGTTAAAGTGACTGTGCATATACAGTATGATGAACAGACAGTAGCAGTAGCGTAAAAAGAGGGGTTGACGGGTGGTGGGACACAATGCAGATAGCCCGGTTAGCCAATGTGCGGGAGCACTGGTTGGTCGGGCCAATTGAGGTAGTATGTACATTAATGTATAGTTAAAGTGACTATGCATATAAGATAAACAGAGAGTAGCAGCAGCGTAAAAGCGGGGTTGGGGGGGGGGCGCACACAATGCAAATATTCCGGGTAACCATTGGTCTTATGGCTTGGGGGTAAAAACTGTTGAGAAGCCTTTTGTCCTAGACTTGGCACTCCGGTACTGCTTGCCATGCAGCAGTAGAGAGAACAGTCTATGACTGGGGTGACTGGGGTCTTTGACAATTTTTAGGGCCTTCCTCTGACACTGCCTGGTGTAGAGTGATCCTTCTGTAGCTCAGTTGGTAGAGCATGGCGCTTGTAACGCCAGGGTAGTGGGTTCGATTCCCGGGACCACCCATACGTAGAATGTATGCACACATGACTGTAAGTCGCTTTGGATAAAAGCGTCTGCTAAATGGCATATATTATTATTATATTATTAGAGGTCCTGAATGGCAGGCAGCTTTGCCCCAGTGATGTACTGGGCCGTACGCACTACCCTCTGAAGTGCCTTGCGGTCGGAGGCCGAGCAATTGCCGTACCAGGCAGTGATGCTGCAGCTGTAGAACCTTTTGAGGATCTCAGGACCCATGCCAAATCTTTTTAGTTTCCTGAGGGGGAATAGGCTTTGTCGTGCCCTCTTCACGACTGTCTTGGTGTGTTTGGACCAATCTAGTTTGCTGTTGATGTGGACACCAAGGAATTTGAAGCTCTCAACCTGCTCCACTACAGCCCCGTCGATGAGAATGGGGACGTGTTCGGTGCTCCTTTTCCTGTAGTCCACAATCATCTCCTTTGTCTTGGTTACATTGAGGGATAGGTTATTATTCTGGCACCACCCGGCCAGGTCTCTGACCTCCTCCCTATAGGCTGTCTCGTCGTTGTCGGTGACTAGGCCTACCACTGTTGTGTCGTCAGCAAACTTAATGATGGTGTTGGAGTCGCGCCTGGCCATGCAGTCGTGGGTGAAAAGGGAGTACAGGAGGAGACTGAGCACGCACCCCTGGGGAGCTCCAGTGTTGAGGATCAGCGTGGCAGATGTGTTGCTATCTACCCTCACCACCTGGGGGCAGCCTGTCAGGAAGTCCAGGATCCAGTTGCAGAGGGAGGTGTTTAGTCCCAGGATCCTTAGCTTAGTGATGAGCTTTGAGGGTACTATGGTGTTGAACGCAGAGCTGTAGTCAATGAACAGCATTCTCACATAGGTGTTCCTTTTGTCCAGGTGGGAAAGGGCAGTGTGGAGTGCAATAGAGATTGCATCATCTGTGGATCTGTTTGGGAGGTATGCAAATTGGAGTGGGTCTAGGGTTTCTGGGATAAAGGTGTTGATGTGAGCCATTACCAGCCTTTCAAAGCACTTCATGGCTATGGACGTGAGTGCTACGGATCTGTAGTCATTTAGGCAGGTTGCCTTTGTGTTCTTGGGCACAGGGACTATGCTGGTCTGCTTGAAGCATGTTGGTATTACAGATTCAATAAGGGACATGTTGAAAATGTCAGTGAAGACACCTGCCAGTTGGTCAGCACATGCCCGGAGCACTCGTCCTGGTAATCCGTCTGGCCCCGCAGCCTTGTGTATGTTGACCTGTTTAAAGGTCTTACTCACGTCAGCTACGGAGAGCGTGATCACACAGTTGTCCGGAACAGCTGATGTTCTCATGCATGCCTCAGTGTTGTTTGCCTCGAAACGAGCATAAAAGTGATTTAGATCGTCTGGTAGGCTACACTGATTGAAGTTGATTTAACAGGTGACATTAACAAGGGATCATAGCTTTCACCTGGTCAGTCTGTCATGGAAAGTGCAGGTCTTCCTAATGTTTTGTATACTCAGAGTATATTTAGACAAATTCAACTAACTGTTATAGTTTTTGGTTCTTCATCAAATAAATATTTTTGATTTCAAATAACTGGCATATACCTTCAAATATTATTTGTTCTTTTAATACCTGCATTTGAATATCAAAGAAAATAGTTGCCTTTTAAATAACTCTATATAACCTCTATTCGACTACCTCAAGTATTTGAAAAGTTGGTATTTTCAAATAAACTACAAAATACAACTATTTTCTGCTGAGGTCTGGTTCACACAGCATTTGCCACTATTGATGGGATGTGATGCACGAGACAGCCTGTATGACCATGTCATCTTTCATTTTTTTTTGCCAGCCCGATCTGTTCATCTCAACCTTTCATATTCAACAATGGTTGTCTCCAGGATGGACAGCAGGGTAGGCAGCAGTGACATCAGAAGAGTGAGGGATGATGACCCAGCGAGAGACAGTGGAAGGAAAAGAGGAACAGTGTGTGTGTGTGTGGGGGGGGATAATAGTTTCCAAAATAATGGGTGCCTTATTGTGAAACCAGAGAAACTATTTTTCCATTGATGCTTTACAATACCAGAGAATACTGAAGCAGCCAGGTGATGTGTTCCACAGTGGGAGGCACTTTTCCAGCCCGGGCCATCTCATTGGTTTTATGTCCCTACTGACACCAGCCTTGGCAGGCTCTCAGACAGATGCATCCAGGTGGGTCAGTGCACTTGGCTGTTGCTGCAGAGGAGCAGCAACAGCCAGATGAAATGACTCATTGCTCCTTTACTGTGCAAGTTCACATCCTAAATGGCACTGTAAAGTTCCTTTAAAAACAACGGGATATTTTGTACAGTGTAGATTATGAAAGAGATGACGGTCATCTTTCTGCCCTAACTGTTTGTAGTCTTATACTTCATAGCCTTACCAAACCATGATGTATCATGCTTTTATATATTATATTATTTGTAAGTAGTTAATAGTGACATAATAATTAATTTGTTATGAGAAGAAATAGCATTTGTCAGTATTGGATGATCTATTTAACACAGATGGCCACAGAAAAAGGAACTGGAACTCTGATGAAATTCCCTCCACATGCAATAAACGGCCTGTGTGACGTTCTCGTCTGAAATAAAGATTTTTGTGGTTATCTGTTGGAATCCACATTTAGCTTCTCCAGGCTCTATTGAATTAGTTCATTTTCAGAATCGACTCATATAAATGACCAAACCAAGTCACATGTTTCAATGACCCAGACACTAACACTGTATTCCTATTGGTACACCTGTACGATGGCATAGTACAATGGTATTTTAGCCCTTAGAGGCATTATTTATTGATTTTGTTATTTGTCAGGGACAATGTACAACAAAGCCATTGCACCAGATTTAACTAGATAGCTCATTTTCATCTGTGGTCCCTGGTAGAAAGTAGTGGACTACAGGGAATAGGGTGCCATTTGAGACACGGCTATTTAGTGTGAAACTACGATTGTACTACAAGGTGTGCACAGTGGTTTTCCCATAACAGTTCCCAGCTCACCTGCAGGTCGAAGAACTTGCTGTAGCGCCTGAAGATGACCTCAGTGCTGCCATCAGACCAGGACACTTTGATGATGTAAACCTAAAAATAAAATTAAATAAAAAAGGGTGTTATCTTTCAACCTTTTTTTTCCCTACAGAGCCATACCAGGTTGGTGTAACGACCAGGATCCATACCAATTGGCATGTATTTATGCTCTTGTCATAGTAACAACAATAACAGTGTAATCATCTCTGTAAGGAATTGGTAAAATCCCAAGATTTATTTTCTAATTCCTTTGCCACACAATAGTCCACAATGACTGGGTTTCGAGGGAAGATGACATTTGAGTAAATAGAGCTGGTTCATTGTGTGGTAAGTTAGTGTGATGTCTGTCTTGTCCACAGACACAGAAGGGATATCCTTCTGAACTCACTTCCCACACCTTAAGATCATAATTTCCGATGAAATAGGAAATGATCATGCCTACTACTCACGCATATTGGGCTAACACTATTGAAGTCTAGTCTTACAAAGGATGCACGGACATGTGACATACCACCACTGTGAGACAGCAGAACATTGTATTACATTGCTAAATACCGGAAGTTTTCATAGTCAAAAACAGCCAACTGACCGATCCCGTCTGTCTTTTTCTTTATTTACATCTATACCTTCCCTTTAGGGGTGCAATGAAATACTAGAGGCTTGGGTATTCCGCTTGTGACATCAATGAAAACAACCCTGTGTAAAGATCAAAGTACGAACTAGACCGTGAATAAAAAATAAAACATCTTGCAGCCTGTCGACTGTCGTCATCAAATAATGGCCTGCTGGTGCTGGCTGGCATACAAGCACAACAAACACTTTTTTTTTTAAAGAGGAAGAGCGAAAGAGAGGCTGGGAGGTGATCGGACGTAAACTCTCCAGTGATTATGTCTGGCTGAGTGCTTCTGTTGGCCTCTGTCCCAGGATGGGCCAGCTCGGCCTGTCCTTTTCCCCCTGCCTTCCCTGTAGGAGACCAAGGCTGTGGACGAAGCTCAATGCAGGACTCAACGCATGGCACACGACCAGTGAACCAGTAAACACAGCAGATGGAGCAGACACAGGAGCTCAAGAACTTTATATCCTGCACCTCACGATGCTCACTGTGTATTGGCATGTTAGTATTATGTAACTAGTCATCATTATCGCCGTACAACCAATACTCACACCCCATATCTCCTAGGAGGACTGAGGAGTGGTTTTTTAAATAGGAAAAACATTCCTCCATCTGCCTCAGCCCACGCTCAGCTCCTAACCCTTTCACTGTGCATTAGAGATAATTCAAAACAGAAAAGGCTGAGGTGGCTTGGATACAGCGATGGAAACAGTGTTGTGATGCACTGATCACAGCACCATCAGAAAGTAGAATACTGTATCGTGTAGGCATGCTTCGTCACGTTGTGCAATGTGCACACAAGGTATTCTCAATATCTTTCTGATGGCTCAGGGACTTTGTAGTAGGCCTAACGCCCATTTGTAGGAGTTAAGCTTGCACCACAAAAAGTCGTAGTCAGGACTAAACGCAAATGGGCCAAACAGTCTCAAACGACACATTCTGCTTCTGCTCTCTATCCCAGACAGAAGTGTGCAGAAGCGCCTCCCTTGTTCAAACATTCCATCAATGGCTTGTGTACTCTGAGCTGACAATGACCTTAGGAATAGACGAGTGAGTAGTATGCTTCCTGGTTAACAAATACCCATGCCGAAGGCCATGGTTTTCTACCCCAGTGTTTGTAGCCTATAGAGGGTTGCCAGTTGACTTTTACTGTGGCGGCCATGTTGGAAGACCACCGCATCAATTCTTTCGACAACAACTGCTGAGTGGCAGCAAGTTGATTCATCACCACAGTCAATTTCTGTGCATCAAGATGCAACAAGATAGGAAAGACAACAGGTTTTTTACAGATAACACGCAATCATGAAACACCAAGGAGATAAGACTCAAGAACTGACAGAAAACCGAAGAAACCTTTTTGACTGTCCAGACGTGCACTCAGACAGCTGTCAGTACAGGACCTGCTCCGATCATTTCATCACTGGTAAGTCTGATTGATTTATAGTTTAGTTTAGCGGTTTGTCAACCAGGTGTTAACAGCAAGACTAAATTATCCAACATGATCTAGCTGGATAGATAGCGTGTAGTCTAGCTATTAGCATGTGTCAATGAGATTCAAGTTTTGGGGAAGCTACTTTTTTCTGGTTTCAATTCCCCAATTACATGTTCATTATTTATCCCTTTGTTTTCCCCATGGTTTTTGTGTGTGTTTGTTTTATGTATTTCGGTCCTATTGTGTGGGCTTGGTATTACTACATGTATTAGGTAATTTTGAGTAAAGTTACTTTTTGTTACTCATCTCTGCTGTCCTGCACCTGACTCCTCTGCACCAGCTACACCCAGATCTTTTACAAGAGAGCACCTTCACCTTGTCGTCATGCCAGAAATGCCCCCTTAAACCGTATGAATATATAACATTTAATTTGGTAAAACATGTAAAAGACTATTGTTTATGACATTGTAAACATGCTGGACATTAATAATGGTGCAATGAAAAGTATTGTGTGTGATCTCTGCTTTGCCTTGTCTCATTGAATAAAATGTATTTCTAATAGACTAACTTATTTAAATTGTACAATTTATACACATTTAGCATTGACAATGTTATTGTTGTGCTAGTCTTAGCCAAACCATCTTCAACAAACACAGTGGCTCCTCCAAGTGCCAGTCAGACCTTCTGGGAGAAAAGTATCGGGCATTGAACTTGGTAGTAGTAGTTGTGTGTACGTTTCAAACAGTCTACTGGTGTCGTTTTTAAAAATTGAGAACATACAGTTGAGGTCGGAAATTTACATACACTTATGTTGGAGTCATTAAAACTCGTTTTTCAACCACTCCACAAATGTCTTGTTAACAAACTATAGTTTTGGCAAGTCGGTTAGGACATCTACTTTGTGCATGACAAAAGTAATTTTCTCAACAGTTGTTTACAGACAGATTATTTCACTGTATGACAATTCCAGTGGGTCAGAAGTTTACATACACAAAGTTGACTGTGCCTTTAAACAGCTTGGAAAATTCCAGAAAATTGGCTTAAGAAGATTCTGATTGACATCATTTGAGTCAATTGGAGGTGCACCTGTGGATGTATTTCAAAGCCTACCTTCAAACTCAGTGTGTCTGCTTTTATTTTATTTTTATTTCACCTTTATTTAACCAGGTAGGCAAGTTGAGAATGCTATGTGATGCTATGGTGACCAGCGAGCTGAGATAAGGGGGGACTTTACCTAGCAGGGTCTTGTAGATGACATGGAGCCAGTGGGTTTGGCGACGAGTATGAAGTGAGGGCCAGCCAACGAGAGTGTACAGGTCGCAATGGTGGGTAGCATATGGGGCTTTGGTGACAAAATGGATTGCACTGTGATAGACTGCATCCAATTTGTTGAGTAGGGTATTGGAGGCTATTTTGTAAATGACATCGCCGAAGTCGAGGATCGGTAGGATGGTCAGTTTTATAAGGGTATGTTTGGCAGCATGAGTAAAGGATGCTTTGTTTGCGAAATTCTAGATTTAACTTTGGATTGGAGATGTTTGATGTGGGTCTGGAAGGAGAGTTTACAGTCTAACCAGACACCTAGGTATTTGTAGTTGTCCACGTATTCTAAGTCAGAGCCGTCCAGAGCAGTGATGTTGGACAGGCGGGCAGGTGCAGGCAGCGATCGGTTGAAGAGCATGCATTTTGTTTTACTTTTATTTAAGAGCAATTGGAGGCCACGGAAGGAGAGTTGTACGGCATTGAAGCTTGCCTGGAGGGTTGTTAACACAGTGTCCAAAGAAGGGTCAAAAGTATACAGAATGGTGTCGTCGGAGTAGAGGTGGATCAGAGACTCACCAGCAGCAAGAGCCCCATCATTGATGTATACAGAGAAGAGAGTCGGTCCAAGAATTGAACCCTGTGGCACCCCCATAGAGACTGCCAGAGGTCCGGGCAACAGACCCTCCGATTTGACACACTGAACTCTATCAGAGAAGTAGTTGGTGAACCAGGCGAGGCAATCATTTGAGAAACCAAGGCTGTCGAGTCTGCCGATGAGGATGTGGTGATTGACAGAGTCGAAAGCCTTGGCCAGATCAATGAATACGGCTGCACAGTAATGTTTCTTATCGATGGCGGTTAAGATATCTTTTAGGAACTTGAGCGTGGCTGAGGTGCACCCATGACCAGCTCTGAAACCAGATTGCATAGCAGAGAAGGTATGGTGAGCTTAACATCATGGGAAAATCAAAAGAAATCAGCCAAGACCTCAGAAAACAATGTAGACCTCCACAAGTCTGGTTCATCCTTGGGAGCAACTTCCAAATGCCTGAAGGTACCACATTCATCTGTAAAAACATTAGTACGCAGGTATAAACACCATGGGACCACGTAGCCGTCATACCGCTCAGGAAGGAGTGAGAAAAGTGAGAAAAGTGCAACTCAATCACATAACCACAGCAAGGGCCTTGTGAAGATGCTGAAGGAAACAGGTACAAAAGTATCTATATCCACAGTAAAACGAGTCCTACATCGACATAACCTGAAATCCGCTCAGCAAGGAAGAAGCCACTGCTCCAAAACCGCCAATAAAAAAACAGACTATGGTTTGCAACTGCAGATGGGGACAAAGACTTTACTTTTGGAAAAATGTCCTCTGGTCTGATGAAACAAAAATAGAACTGTTTGGCCATAATGAACATAGTTATGTTTGGAGGAAAAAGGGGGATGCTTGCAAGCTGAAGAACACCATCCCAACCATGAAGCACGGGGTGGCAGCATCATGTTGTGAGGGTGCTTTGCTGCAGGACTGACTGGTGACTTCACAAAATAAATGGCATCATGAGGAAGGGGAATTATGTGGATATATTGAAGCAACATCACAAGACATCAGTCAGGAATTTAAAGCTTGGTCACAAATGGGTCTTCCAAATGGACAATGACCCCAAGCATACTTCCAAAGTTGTGGCAAATTGCTTAAGGACAACAAAGTCAAGGTATTGGAGTGGCCATCACAAAGCCCTGACCTCAATCCTATAGAAAATGTGTGGGAAGAACTGAAAAAGCGTGTGAGAGCAAGGAGGCCTACAAACCTGACTCCGTTACAACAGCTCTGTCATGAGGAATGGGCCAAAATTCACCCAACTTATTGTGGGAAGCTTGTGGAAGGCTACCTGAAACGTTTGACCCAAGTTCAACAATTTAAAGGCAATGCTACCAAATACTAATTCAGTGTATGTAAACTTCTGACCCACTAGGAATGTGATGAAAGAAATAAAAGCTGAAATAAATAATTCTCTACTATTATTCTGACATTTCATATTCTTCAAATAAAGTGGTGATCCTAACTGACCTAAGACGCGGAATTCATTTTTACTTGGATGAAATGTCAGGAATTGTGATAAACTGAGTTTAAATGTATTTGGCTAAAGTGTATGTAAACCTCAGACTTCAACTGAACAATATGTAAACGATGTGTGAGGATATTATCTGCTTCAGATGCACAATGTCAAGGGGTGCATTGCAAATGCCCAGAAGGCTAAAACTGTAGTACTGTAAGCCTATGGCTGCATTGGCATTGCATGTCATTATCAGCTGCAAAATGGATTCACATATATCCTAATCTCCTGAAAAAGAGTGACAATCAAATAAAAATAATTTGGAGAGCTTATGACTGAACCAAAAAGGTTCAGTCAAGAATAAAACACAGAACCAGACAGATTCCCTTCCCATCTTTATTCCAGGATTGTGATTAAATCAACATTGAATATTATATTAAGTTATACACTTCACTTCAATGAAACAACACGTTCATATAATTTCAAAGTATATACAAGTAAGCTAACTCATAAAGGTTAGACATCTTAGTAACAGGTAGGCTATTACTAAAGCTTAATTTTAGGTGAACAAAAAAAAAGAAAATAACTGAGGTGGCCAAACTCGCTCCACTGATCCCTGATCTACTGGGTGAACAGACTTCTGTTGCAGACCAGCAATAGCACACTTGATTTTCAACTAATTAGGTTTGATAAATTGAATCAGGTGTGTTCGTGCTGGGCTTGAACAGAAGCCTGCACACTGCACACCCAGCAGGGTTGGCCTGCCCTAGCTGTAATAGGTTTATGCATTGTGTGTGACTTCAAATGTATTTTTATTGACAAAATTTGCTAACATAGGTACACATATAATCCATGGTATGCAAGATGTACCCTTATTCTCTTGGTACAGTCATTGGGACCTCATCTGCAGACTGGGTATCTGCGGACAGAAAACATCACAAAGAAACAGGCTGCATTATTCTCAAATTAGACAGCACTGAATATTATGTTGGTCTAGCCCTCTGTCCTCAGTTTTCCTCACTAATCTTTTCACAATATCCTCCCACAAAGGTACAGTACCTGCCTTATCCAGAGTGAACTACACCCTCTTCTCTGACAGCTGGAACTGCTAGTAATCATTTCACCCTCTTCCACGGCTGTTAGCTAGCTAGCTAATGTACCTAGCTACAAATGCATTTCAAGTTACAACAATAAATAAATCAAGATGGCTAGGTAACTAGCTAATATTATGTCAGCTAGCTGGTGATATTTAATTCACTTGGCTAGTTAGCAAACATTATGTTAGCAGCTCATTTGAGTTAGCCTGCACACAAAGTTCCTGTAGCTATCATGTTAAAAATATATTTACCTACTTAAATAGGTTCTCCCACTGCAACCGTTTTCTGTGTCCTTAGAAAAATGAAATAATGGGCAACCTTCCAGAAGTTAAACACAGCCAGTCATGTGGACGATGAGGAGGACTTCCACCACACTGACTCTGGTCTTCCAACATGGCGCCTGGTGCGGTTGCTAGGTGATTTGGGCTCCCGAGTGGTGCTGCATCTCAGCACTAGAGGCGCCACTACAGACCCTGGTTTGATTCCAGGCTGTATCACAACCGGCCGTGATTAGGAGTCCAACAGTGCGGCACACATTTGGCCCAGCGTCGTCCGGGTTAGGCTTTGGCCGGGTTAGGCCATCATTGTAAATAAGAATTAGTTCTTAACGTACTTGCCTAGTTAAATAAAGGTAAAATAAATGACATAAATACGTTTGTGACTCAATTGCAAGCCCTCTATAGGAGAGCATAAAGGCCTGGTAGGTAGGGCAACCCAAATAATCATACTGTCATGCACAGATTCTCCACTTCAGGAAAGATATCTGGTTGTCTCGCAAACCATTCTGAAATAGACATTAGACCGATGTCCTCGGGATGTTTGGAAAAGTCTATCTGGTTCTCTAAACACAGACACCTATCATGCCCTCCACTCCTTTCAAAACCGCCATGTTGACCTCATTGTTCTTTCTCAGGTGCATAGAATTTTACTCTACTTTACTGTAATAGTCATATAACATCCAAGTTGCAGCAGTTTTGGAAAACACACTTATTCATATTTGTCTTGCGATGTGTATGTTTATTCAAGTTCGTGCGGCTAGTGGTTAGAGCTTTGGACCAGTAACTGAAAGGTTGCTGGATCGAATCCCCAAGCTGACAAGGTGAAAACATGCCCTTCTGCCCCTGAAAAAGGCAGTTATAACCCACTGTTCCTAGGCCGTCATTGTGAATAAGAATTTGTTCTTAAACTGACTTGCCTAGTTAAATAAAATAAAGTCATAATCAGGTGTACATTCTTAGCACTGTTCAAAAGGCTTTACTGTCATTATTTCACTAGTAGCCTAGTATAGGCCTAAAAGATATTTGAATTTGTATGTAAAATAACACCCAGCATCTGGAAAGTGCATGCATGACGCCCCGTTATTTCCAGATGTTGACAAGTGTTCAGGTCTAAGAAAAAATAAATCTAGAAATATATATATATATATATATCCTCCATTCTAATTTTCTTTAGATTAATGCAACAAAGTCGCACTGTAATATTTTTTTGCAGCAACTGTTTTGGTAAAATGTAATTTGATACTCCCTTTGTTTTTACCTTTCCTGGCCAGAGCAGCCAGCGAACGAAAAATATTATAACTGAAATTGAATCGAAGAAAATAAGGGTTTTGTGGCGTGTACTTTCCTACAATATACAGATGTGGTCGGTCCTCTACCATAGAAAAAAATGACTTGTTGACTCACATAGTGTTTGTTCGGATTTCTCCTCTTCTGGACATCTTGAACTGTTACTTCGTGCACGGTCCGCCTTGGCATGATGTTCTCTTTCAGCGCTTCCACTAAAAACAACAGCCCGGTTTTAGAACGATCAGACCCGAATGACAAAGTTTACCCACCCAACCTTTGTCATTCACGCGGGTGAGATCCTTGATTGCTGGATGCAACAAATGCGATTATTTCTCGTAGATGGTCCACGTCAGATTTCCTGTCCCACATTCAGTCGCTACTCTTCTTGCCCCGTCCCGCTGTAGGCTATGTCCGAACTTCTCTGAACCAAACTCCCAGCCTATCCCAGCTCACCGACTCTAATTTGATAACTGGAAAGCCTCCACCACAGACAGACCAGCCCTGCCTGCGACACTTTAAATCAGGTTGACGTTTATTGGGATGAGTCTTGTCCTGGAGGCAGAACTGAGCGATTTCTGCTTGATCCAATAGTGTGTGATTGCGGCCAGCAATTCGGGCGTTCCTGCTTGTGGGCAATGCTGCGTCCGTAGAAACGCCCCCATCGAGCATCACATTTGTTCCTGCATTAAGCCCCCCCTGGAGCATGCTATCTTCATGCTTGTGTGACCCTTTTGATATTCTGGATTTCCTCTGAAATAAATGTATTATCAGAGTTTTTCTGGGGCAAAGGACACTGTCTACCGGTGTACTGTCTAGCTTGCTACCTCGCACACAGTGTCCTTCACTAACGCCTGCCCAACACATGCCCTCGCCGTCCTTAACAGAACTGCAGGAAAAATTGCATCAAATATTATTTGTCACATGTGCCCAATACAACAGGTGTAGACTTTACTTTGCTTGCGAGCTCTTCCCAACGATGCAGTTTTTAAAATAAAATAAAAAAATAATAACAAGAGGAATAAAATAAAATACACAAGGATGGAGCTATATACAGGAAGTACCAGTACCAGATAAATTTACAGAGGTACAAGGCATTTGAGGTAGATATCTACATGAGGTAGATATCACTAAAGCACCTTATACCACCCACCACTGCGACTTGTATGCTCTAGTCGGCTGGCCCTCACTACATATTCGTCGCCAGACCCACTGGCTCCAGGTCATCTACAAGTCCATGCTAGGTAAAGCTCCGCCTTATCTCAGTTCACTGGTCACGATGGCAACACCCATCCGTAGCACGCGCTCCAGCAGGTGTATCTCACTGATCATCCCTAAAGCCAACACCTCATTTGGCCGCCTTTCGTTCCAGTACTCTGCTGCCTGTGACTGGAACGAATTGCAAAATCGCTGAAGTTGGAGACTTTTATCTCCCTCACCAACTTCAAACATCAGCTATCCGAGCAGCTAACCGATCGCTGCAGCTGTACATAGTCTATTGGTAAATAGCTCACCCTTTTCACCTACCTCATTCCCATACTGTTTTTATACTGTTTTTATTTATTTACTTTTCTGCTCTTTTGCACACCAATATCTCTACCTGTACATGCCCATCTGATCATTTATCACCAGTGTTAATCTGCAAAATTGTATTATTCGCCTACCTCCTCATGCCTTTTGCACACATTGTATATAGACTGCCCATTTTTTTCCTACTGTGTTATTGACTTGCTAAATTGTTTACTCCATGTGTAACTCTGTGTTGTCTGTTCACACTGCTATGCTTTATCTTGGCCAGGTCGCAGTTGCAAATGAGAACTTGTTCTCAACTAGCCTACCTGGTTAAATAAAGGTGAAATAAATAAAATAAAAAATGAAGGCAGGATACAAAATAATAAGAGTGAAATAAAGAACAGAATAGCAACAGCAAATAATGAGTGTAAAAGGGTGTGTGTGTGTGTGTGTGTGTGTGTGTGTGTGTGTGTGTGTGTGTGTGTGTGTGTGTGTGTGTGTGTGTGTGTGTGTGTGTGTGTGTGTGTGTGTGTGTGTGTGTTGTGTCAGTATGTGTGTGTGTGTGTGTCATGTGTATGTGTATGTGTTTGTACAGTACCAGTCAAAAGTTTGGGCACACGTGCCATTCCATGGTTTTTATTTATTTTTTACTGTTTTCTACATTGTAGAATAATAGTGAAGACATCAAAACTATGAAATAACGCATATGGAATCATGTAGTCACCAAAAAGTGTTAAACAAATCAAAATAGATTTAATATTTTAGATTCTTCAAAGTAGCCACCCTTTGCCTTGATGACAGCTTTCCACACTCTTGGCATTCTCTCAACTAGCTTCATGAGGTCGTCACCTGGAATGCATTTCATTTAACAAGTGTGTCTTGTTTAAAGTTAATTTGTGGAATTTCTTTCCTTCTTAATGCGTTTGAGCCATTCAGTTGTGTTGTGACAAGGTAGGTATACAGAAGATAGCCCTATTTGGTAAAAGACCAAATACATTTTATGACAAGAACAGCTCAAATAAGCAAAGAGAAATGACAGTCCATCATGAAGGTCAGTCGATGCAGAACATTTCACGAACTTTGAACGTTTCTTCAAGTGCAGTCGCAAAAACCATCTCATGAGGACTGCCACAGGAAAGGAAGACACAGAGTTACCTCTGCTGCAGAGGACAAGTTAATTCGATTTACCAACATCAGAAATTGTAGCCCAAATTAACACCTCACAGAGTTCAAGTAACAGACACAGCTCAACGTCAACTGTTCAGAGGAGACTGCGTGAACCAGGCCTTCATGGTCGATTTGCTGCAAAGAAACCACTACTGAAGGACACCACTAATAAGAAGAGACTTGCTTGGGCCAAGAAATATGAGCAATGGACATTAGATCGGTTTAAATCTGTCCTTTGGTCTGAGTCCAAAATTTAGATTTTTGGTTCCAACCACTGTGTCTTTGTGAGACGCAAAGTAGGTGAACAGATCCGCATGTGTGGTTCCCACCGTGAAGCATGGAGGAGGAGGTGTAATGGTGTGGGGTGCTTTGCTGGTGACACTGTCAGTGATTTATTTAGAATTCAAGGCACACTTAACCATATAAATTAGTGTGTGACTGAGTGTGTATATGGTGTGTATATATAGTCTAGTGAGTGTGCGTAGGGTCAGTGCAAGATAGGGTCGGTGCCCAATAGGCGAAGGACACTGTCTACCGGTATCCTAGTTCTCTAGCTATCTTTCCCAGAACTCTCCTGCTGTGTACCGGAGTCCTAGCTATCACTCAGTGTCCCTCGCTCCAGACTGCCAATCACCTGCCCTCGCCGTTGTTAACAGAACTGCGGGAAAGCAGTGCCCCGCCTCCTAGTTTCAAAATAGAGGTACAAAGTGGACACCCCAAATTGTAGGACACATTTACACCCTTCTCTCTAGATGGGCCAAAGTCAAAATTGGCTACATCGTAATAATTCATGAAAACTAAAATGAGCTTGTTGGTCTTACTTTAAGGTGAGGGTTAGGCATTAAGGTTAGCAGTGTGGTTAATGTTAGGGTTAAGGTTCGGTTAGGTTTAAATTAAGATTTTATGACTTTGTGGCTGTGCCAGCTAGTGACCACTCTGCAGAGCTGCCACCAGAACAAGATTCATGATGAAAAATGCTAACCTGCCTCTTTATTGTAACTAATTTACATTCTGGTTATTTTGTGATTAGCCTTTAATATACTGTGAACGAAACATGACATGGACTCGCCAGAGTGTGAAAATCCCAGCAGTGTTGCAGTTCTTGACACAAACTGGTGCACTTCAATATTTTGTCTTGCCCATTCACCCTCTGAATGACACACATACACAATCCCCGTCTCAATTGTCTCAAGGCTTAAAAATCCTTCTTTTTACCTGTCTCCTCCCCTTCATCTACACTGATTGACGTGGATTTAGCAAGTGACATCTATAAGGGATCAGAGCTTACACCTGTATTCAGGTGTAGTCTATGTCATGGAAATAGCAGATGTCCCTAATGTTATGTACACTCAGTGTATCCTGTATTATTCAATATGATTTTGTAATTTAAACATTGTAATATCTACTGTGAAACAAGATCAATAAATATCCTTAAGAATCAGCCAAAGACTGTATACCAAGAGGCACAACTTCAAGAATCAGCCAAAGACTGTATACCAAGAGGCACAACTTCAAGAATGACACACATATGCCTGGCAAGTTTCCCTCATGCCCACAATAATTCTAGACCAACAACAGGGGGTAGAAGACCCAATGGTCTTATCTGTTACTCAACATCAGTGCCTGGTCTTTGTGCCTCAGTCATCATTAAATATAGTTGACACATCAAGTGATGAGGATGAGCCCTCCCTGAAGGTTGTGGTGGTGGTGAGCCAAAATTCACACAAGCTGCTGCTACTCACTCAAGCTGCAGCTGAGCTGTTGCCCATGGATGTCACCAACAGGGGTTTGGTGTATGTCCGAAACCTCCTTCACTCTGTACACATACTGTATAACTCTGAGCTGAGCATAAAAACAATGCAGGTATAATGGGTTGGCTCTGGGCGGCAGGTAGCCTAGTGGTTAAAAGTGGTGGGCCAGTAACTGAAAGGGTTGCTGGCTTGAATCCCGAGCCGACTAGGTTAAAAATCTGACGATGTTCCCTGGAGCAAGGCACGTCAAATCAAATCGAATCAACCCCAATTGTGCCTTTAAATTACTCTGGATAAGAGCATTGACTAAAATATGAAACTGTAGAAGGTAATAGAATGGAGAAAGATGTTGATGATTTGGCATCCTCAGTGATAGAGATTCTGTTTTGGAAATCTTTCAAAAGTCCCATTTCAGATATGTACCGTGAGGAGGTAGATCAGGTGATACAGGCCAAATGGCTTTTGGCACGTTTTCCCACAAGATAAATCTGACATGAACACTTCTATAATTTGCCTTGAATCTGAGTGGTGCCATGAATAATATGCTCTTAATGTGAAATGATGATGTCTCTACCATCTGTCTACCAGCATTGAAATTAGCTCACGAGGAAAGTAGAGCACATTTATGTTTTTGTCTGGATTGACAATGAACGGGTCTGTTGTTGTTAGGAGCACATGGACTATATCTTACCTATCTTTCCCGTCTCAAGCAAAAGAAGACCAGCATCTGTCAAACAGAGCTGTCTGATCTTGATGTGAATCCAGTTGTTTGAAGGGCACTCTATACTGGCATATATCAACTGGGTGGTTCCAGCCCTGAATGCTGATTGGCTGACAGCTGTGGTATATGAGACTGTGTACCATGGGGTATGACAAACATTTGTTTTTACTGCTTTAATTACTTCAGTAACCAGTTTATAATAGCCTTTTATTGAACATGCACTACATTCATGTATGGAAAAACACAGATACATTTAGAAAGAAACAAATGTTAAAATTAGCTGAAAAAACACACAATTAAGGGGGTTGTAGTACTGCTTGTCCACTGTGTTTGCCTTCTTGTTTAGTTATCTTAAGAGTGCCATCCAAATAGAAGGCCCTACACACACTTTCATTGAAGCTGGCGTGGATGAGCTATTTTTTTGTGATACATTTTCAGCCCAACACAGAGGTTTGTGTTGAGATGGAGCATCATCTTGTGGTACATTATGAATACCGCATCGAGGAACATTTTGTTGTTTAATGCCCTCTGTTGGTGCAAAAGAGAATTGCAGTTGTACCTGGCCTATTCACTCACATGGGAGGACCATAGAGACGAATACCAAGAGAAATATGGTTGTAGTTTATATATATAGAGTTTTTTTCCCCCATCACATATTAGGGAAATCAGTATTTGGGGTTCAGAAAAGTATCTGTGTCCCCAGCCTCAGTCTATAGAGAGGCCTGTCACATGTGGCCCAGGAGTGTTCAGATGTATGGTGATGGGTCGGAACGGTCACACATCTGCAGCTCCATGTGTGAAGTGATGCCAGAGAAGCGCTCCTGTAGGGGCAGCAGGTAACCCAGGGCCTCTCCCTGAGAGATGGGCCCCATGTAGCGGTACGGACGGATGTTGAAGATCTTCACACAGTACTCTGTCATACAAATTAAGAAAATACTGTTAATGGAAGGGAGATAACTCGGTGAACGACCCTTGCGTGATGAGGAACCTTGCCTGAAGACCCGAAGACTTGCCCAGGCTTCAGCTCAGTGGGACAATACCATCTTGTGATGCACATCAGACCTTGGTTATGATAAAGCGTGAAACAATAGTAATATGAACAATACCCATTTAGTCCCAGATCTTCTTGCCATGATAGCAAAAACAAACTGGCACTAACACACATTAGGAAGCCGTGGAAAACTGCTTATTCCCTCATTCTTCAACACTGCACTGCAATCAGATGATCGTTCATTTGTTCCCTGTGAGGCCCAATCACGCCACAGTTTGCACAAAGATGAAAGAGTCTGACAGAACATGTGTTCCTCCCATACTGCGGTTCAATTAGAGGTAGCGAGGAGCAGAATAATGTTGTTTACCCGTTTCCCGCGCTGCTGCTTATCAGGCCAGGATGCACACGGCTAATGCAGACGCATGGCTGCGGCCTTAACGACGGCCATTACTGGAGATCATTATGCGTCAGCTGCCGTTGATGGGAATTCAAAAGCAGCCAGGTCCAAGTGGCAAAGGCAAAGGGGAGTTCAGTGGGATCTCAGCCCTCCTCCACTAGCGTGGCTAATCCCTCCAAATCCCTCGTTACTTCCCCCACAACGAGACATCAGCCTCTGGCCTGGACAGAACACAGGCCTACCTAATGCCCCATTACACGCTACTAGATCGTCTAGAAAGGTTATAATGATTAGTTAGAGCTGTTCAAGGTCCCGCTCTCAGAGTCATGGTATAGGAGCATCATTGAGTTATACCAGTCTCTTGTGTTCTTTTTCCCCCCGCTGAATGTGAAATCTACGGCAATGAAGCTACAAGTGTATACTGTACAGTATGAAGTGCTCACCGGAGTTGGTAAGTTTAACGCCATCGTACTGGATACCCACCACTGGCCCCCTCAGGGTACCTGAGAAGGGGGCGTTGACAATGCTGTAATCGTCACACACCACATCCACTGCCTTGTGGAGGCTGTCATCATCTCTGTGAGAGAAAACATACAAAATATGTTTAAACCTTTGATGCAAACGCATATTTAGACATGCCTATTTACATGTTACTCATATAGCAGACGCTCTTACAGTACCTTACAGGAGCAATTAGGGTTAAGTGCCTTGCTCAAGGGCACATTGACAGATTTTTCGCCTAGTTGGCTTTGGAGATTCAAACTAGCAACCTTTCGGTTACTGACCCAATACTCTTAAACTTAACCGCTAGGCTACTTGCCGCCTGAGACGTGTGTTTCAACCTATAGTGTCAATAATGTGACGTAACCCATCTTTCTGTGGTTTAAACATGAGCAGTGTCAAGCTCAGAGAGGTATGATAAGCTCTGTGAAATGTCCCCAAAAGAGGATAAAATAGGCCCCCTCCCATGTCAGAGACCTTCTAGAGTTGAAGCCCCCACAGCCAAACAAGTCACAACCCCTCACTCTGTTGTTATGGTGACCGGCACACAGGACGCTCCAAGCACCGGCTGTAGGGACAAGACATGAGACTGTGTTACCACTGAACATAGCAGAAAGCCAAAAGACTCCTAATGTGAACTACCAAGCAGAGTGTTATGGAGTAGTGTGTCACCTGGCATACAGCACTGGTGTGTCTTAGGTGCAGCACACTTGTTCTTCAGGTACCTCCCCTGACAGATGTAGGAACTGCGTTGGCAGATGCCACCGATGCTGGAGCAGACAGTGTCGTTCCTTAACTCCTTGTCCCTTTTTGGACTTCCTGTCTCCTTCCCTTTGACCTTTTCGTTTTGGGTCAGCTTCTTTCCCTTCTTGTTGTTTCTCACTGTTGGATCCCGTTTGACCTCAACAACACCTTCAACCTTCTTCTTCTTTCCTTTATTGTCCTTTCCCACCTTCAAATCCTTGTTTATTTCAATGACATCTCCGGCCTTCTTCACCCCTCCATCCCTTTGCTTTTCACGTTCAAGAGCAAAACCAAACAGCAGGACTTGGATGTAGGAGAGAGAGAGAGAGAGAGAGAGAGAGAGCGAGAGAGCGAGAGAGAGAGAGAGAGGTGGGGGGTGAATTAACTTGTCCTGCAACAACGCTATAAAAAGCATGCAGGGGCCTCCACAGGTAAAACCGTAACAAGGCGCTTACTTCTAAGCTTCGAGGTTAATGGGCAGGTTGTACTTATTCTGACCGGCATCCATTCCTCCCACCCAGGCCTCAACACTAGTGTCAGATCTTCATTAACTCTATTACTCTGCACAATGAATTTCCAATCAGTCATGGCGCCTGAACACACAGGCCGGCCCTTGTAATTGAAATGAGCTACTTATCACTAAGGCATAGTCAGGCCTTACGGAAAGCAATTTCTCTCTGGCACACGCGACACCATTGTAACCTCGAGGAAATGCAGTGGGGTTGGATTCTCTAGATAAATCAATACTAATTGATTACCCAGGCAGCCCCTGATATGAACACACATCTCAAACACAACTAACTGCACATGCTGGTCCACATGGACTTGTTGTTAGGTTATATAGCACTCACTGGTAGTTTTTATGCAACCAGGCGGAGCCCTGTTTCCAGATACTTAGACAACACGACTGTTTACATGGTAGAGTGTCTTATTTTACTGAGACAGACAGTTGAATAGTTTCAATGCCTTAATAAGAGTGTTATTTTGTTTAATTGCTGTCCTGTAATTACTTTGCCACCGTGGCCTATTTATTGCCCTTACCTCTCTTATCCTACCTCATTTGCACACGCTGCATATAGATTGTTCTACTGTATTATTATTGATTGTGTTGTTTGATTATTCCATGTGTGCCTCTGTGTCGTTGTGTGTGTCAAACTGCTTGGCTTTATCTTGGCCAGGTCACAGTTGCAAATGAGAACTTGTTCTCAACTAGCCTACCTGGTTAAATAAAGGTGGAAGGAGGGGGGGGTGGGGGGGGATGCTGCCTGTTACTCACCAGCCCTTCAAAGCCACTCTGATAGCTAGCGCCTAGCACCCCGGGTTAGATGCAATGTTGCACGGAACACTCCATCACGCCGTAAATTACAGCCATTCCACCAATAAACTGACGCAACCCCCTGTGGATTCTGTTGACATTCATTTACAGCCACTTAATATGGTTCTCTTCATGCACTGTTGTTGTGGGGTTGCTAGGCACGGAGTGTGGTTATTGTTTTGGCTGAAATCCACTTTTAAAATTGCAACCCCTCTTCCATGGTGCATGCTCTAGGAGGCTGGTAAAGTAGCCTGCATTTACTACTGGACAATATACTTACAGTATGCAAGAAGAGCTGAGATCATGGAGATTCTTAACAGCATTCTGGCAGTTTGGACGGGCACTCCAAAAACCTACAAAAACAAGAATAGGACCCAGAATTGTTACGTAATGTTCGGCAAGCATTCGATTTTGAAGAGTCGATTCATAATAGAAGACTGAATACATTCTCAAATAGATTAGAGACTTTATTATAGGCAAACGTGTAAAGCTTGGTCTAGATAGTAAAGTGTGTGCAGTGCTTACCAGTCCTGTGGAGGAGTTGTGTGGGTGTCGTGAGGCCAACACAAAGAGAAGACTGTGTGAAACCAGGTCAGCCCAGTCTTGAGTATGCATCCCTCCTGGCCACAGGACATTCCACCACAGTCAATATTGATATTGGCATTTAAAATAACATATCCACCCAGTCTCTCGCTCTCTCTCTCCTGAAGGGACCGATTCTTCACTGTGTTTCCGCTCCTAAAGGGACTGCTATACCCAGGCTAACCTTACCAGATCTATGCATCCATTGCCGCTATGACTTTTATTAATTGTAAATCGTCATCAGCGTCAGCGACGTACTCAGCATCTTCAGCTCTCCTTCAGAACCGAAACAGTACTTTACTCCTTCAGCGCCGTACCGGTGTAATCATATCTCCAAAACACGTGTTTTATCCTGCAATAATACGGTTTTACATGTGACCGTGCCACGTCGGCGTTAGCACGGACGGAAGCCTTTGAGTCTCGTGAGTACATCTCACCGCTGCATGCCCGCCTGTCAGAGCTTTACTTAACAAGATAAAATAAAAAAATAAAAACATTATTCTCGAGTTCACGAGATAATTAGCTTTCGGCAGGCACACAATGCAACTCCATTCAATCAATAAAATGAATTCACTCCACTCTATTTTGACCATTCAAATGCTGCCACGTGAACATAGCACATGATGGGCAATCTGTAGGGAGCCTCTTTGATGACCAAGTGTGCCCAACAGCACAGCACCAGTCAGGCTGTTATGTCTAGTACAGCTGGGTTACAGTCCCTCCCTCCCCTGGGGGAGTTATAGGACTGGACCAGGCCACTGGTGGTGTGTCGACACACTCTGAATCTTAATGTGGTGGGAGAAAAGGGGTTTTGGTGGCAGAGAGAGTTGAGCCTTTTCAGCCGGGCGGCTTTGATAATCAAATATCTGTTCGGGGGATTATGCTGATAGACATACGGCAAGGAATTAGAGATGGGGGTATGTTGGCTCAGAGTGCCTTTTGGGTACATGCGCCACATTCCCTATAACTCCTCGGAGGATACGAGTGACATTTCACTCTGGCTGCTTCTTTCAGTCACTTTGTTCTGGCTTCTTCAAGGAGACAGGGAGCGAAGAGGAGAAGCTACAAGTGTTTCCTAGCAACAGTGTGTCCGCAGCATTCCCCCTTCCTTCTCTACCCCACACTCCCTCCCTCCCTCCTTCCCCGAGTTGCAGCAATGCACCACTTGCTCCAGAACCTGAAATACATTCTAATTCTCTTGACTCCCCGCTCCCTTTCACAAAATGGAGGGCAACATAAAATGACATTCAAGCCTAACAATCTTTAAGGAAAAGACCCACAGAGGGACAGTTCCCTGTAAAGGTTGAGGTCAAGCAATTTCGTGGGAGTCACAAACCACTGGCAGACAAAATGAAGAAGGACCACTGTGATATTTCACCGCTTTAGAAGCTATGCAGCTACTTGGCAAAGCCTGATTTCTCTCAAAGCTGGGGAAAAGAGCTGTCTCACAAAATGCTGGAGCACATGATGGATTGGAGCACTGCTTTGTGCGAATCAGCTATCTCAACACAGCTCCAAGTCATGACCACTTGGCCGAGTCGATCTGTAAACATATCTGAGGGACTTGGGGAGGGGGCTCAGGCAGACTGCCTCAGGGAAGAGAGGAGTTCGGCGGGAGGAGTGTTTTTCCCAGGTGTGTCCATCAGGGGGCACTGTAACACGGCTAATGTGTTCCACTTACATGGTTTCCGTGTACAGTACACCACATGGAGAGGCTACTGAAGTCGAGTTACATGTCTAGCTCTCGACACCTGCAGGAAGACTGATCGCCTCTCAAAACACAGACATCACATCTCGCAAATGCCCTTCAGCATCCCTGAACCCCTGAACTCCTGTGGACCGTGTTGAAGGCCTGATTCAGAAAAGGGTGTAATAGACCCAAAGCCTCCCACACTTCACCTCTCTATATTGGCTGGATTTAAACCCATCTAATAAAGAAAATGCAGACGTCAGCAATGTTGTTTATGTCAGTAAATTAACTGGTTTGATTGACTCCTAGTCATGGTGAAATTAAATGAGGAAGGCGATTAAAGATGTCCTTGTAAACTATGGCTATTGTTTCCACTTGTATAATGAAGATGCCAGGGCAGGGGAGTAGGAAAACATGTCTGAGAAATTACAAATATCGGATACTCCATGAGTCACATTTTACTCTGGATACTGTGTCACAGTCCGAAATATATGGTTCACCATAGCAACAGGTAGACCTACCATTTTGAGTGATGTGCGTTTAATGCTGTATATTTGACTGCTTTTGTATAACATGAAGGATAAATGGTGCCATTTTAGAGTTATGCTCAGGTGGCCTTTGTGACATTTTACTTTGATTTTGCTGTAACGTCAGCACAAAGACAATTGAACCGAGCACGTGACAAGACAAGTCGTTTGCTTTTGAGCACTTAATGAACATGAATGCCAGGTATCTCTCCGGTCTTTGACTAGAAAGGTGACCACTGCGCTCGACACGGCCACACCTCTAACTCTCAGGAGAATTGCATGGGTAAAACATGTACCCGATTTCAAAGGGGCTTTTGTAGGAGCAAAGAGAGGGAGCTGTTTGACATGGCAGGCAAGGTGAATGTGACACGGGTCAATCAGTATTGGATCAAAGCGGAGAGGGGGCAGATCATGACGGATCGGCGAGGTGGAGAGAATATGAATCACAGCAGGAGAGCCAAGCCACATCCCTGCGCTTTGATGAGGAAGAGGATGGAGAGTCAGGGCGGAGCAGCAAGCGGAGAGATGAGAAGGAGGAGGAGCAGTGCTCAGTATAGAAGCATATGCAACACATCTCAGTCAGTCTGTCACCCTGATTACCACTTGATGACAGCAGGGGACTCCAAGGAGCATTTAAACTACTGCTCACACATTCAGAGGAACAAATGAAATATCTGCCCTGTCCATGAAGCCTGCAGCAACGGTTAGCTGTTCACCCCACCAGCTGCCCCTTTAAGAGTGGCAAATTCAACAGCTTTTACATTGAAGAAGCTACTAAAAGAACATTTGATTATCAATCCATTTAGACTGCAAGGTAACTTATGTTACCTCCCTTCTAAGAACATTGGACTGCTAAAGTTATGATGCAGTGTTGCTTCCAAAGTTTCACTGTAAATG